>NW_027644641.1:0-49995 GCF_032717465.1 Coenobita brevimanus | reverse complement strand
CACCCTGTATAGCACAACCTCTCAAATCTTCGATGCTTGAACCCAAAGGCTGTATGGAAGGTGGAATACTATGGAATGTACAGTCATAATAACTAAAACATGGAATAAGGACTGATACTATTAACAAACATTTAAGTACTGTACCTGTACCTTGTATTAGCAGTGTATTATATGCTTCTATAATGTCTGCAGAAAAAACATTAAAAAATGCTTTGGTTGTTTCAGGAGAGGTGATAATTAACACATCCCAATTGCATAAGAAATTATTTAGGAAAGCAGTTTTTCTTGGATTTGGGTTTTTGGATTTGAGAGTTTGTACTCTGCTAAACCGATGGTACATATCAGCCACAGTGCAGTGCATAATACCTGTAGAATGCAGCACTTACAGTACTAAGCTCATTACACAGCACGCACAGTAATAATCCCACAGTTTGCAAAACCCACAGTACATAAAATTCACAGTACAGTATGCAATACCTACAATACATAAAACTCACAGTACAGTAAGCAAAACCTACAATGCAAAATCTACTGTACGATATGCAAAATCCACAGTATGCAAAATCCACGGTACACAAATGCCACGGTACGCAAAATCCACGGTACACAAATGCCACGGTATGCAAAATACACGGTACACAAATCCACGGTACACAAATGCCACGGTATGCAAAATACACGGTACACAAATCCACGGTACACAAATGCCACGGTATGCAAAATCAATGGTATGAAAAATCCACGGTACACAAAATCTACAGTATGTGAAAAATCCACGGTATGCAAAATCCACATTATGCAAAATCTATAGTATGCAAAATCCATAGTAGGCAAAATCCACAGTACACGAAATCCACAGTACGCAAAATCCACTATATGAAAATTCCACGGTATGCAAAATCCAGAATATGCGAAATCCACTATGAAAAATCCATGGTACGCAAAATCCGCAGTATGAAAAATCCACTGTATGCAAAATCCACGATTCGCAAAATCTGTGGTACACAAAATCCACGGTATGCAAAATCCACGGTACGCAAAATCCACAGTACGAAACATCCACAATACGTAAAATCCATGGTACATAAAATCCACAGTACGTAAAATCCACAGTACACAAAATCCACGGTATGCAAAATCTACAGTACGTAAAATCCACAGTACACAAAATCCACCATGCAAAATCTACAGTACGTAAAATCCACAGTACACCAAAATCCACCATGCAAAATCAACAGTACACAAAATCATCAGTATTTAAAATCAACAGTACACAAAATCATCAGTACTTAAAATCAACAGTACACAAAATCAGCAGTGCACAAAATCAGCAGTACACAAAATCAGCAGTACACCAAAATCAACAGTATCTAAAATCAGCCATACACAAAATCAGCAGTACACAAAAATAACGGTACATAAAATCAGCAGCGTAGGTAATTACAGTAGTGGCACTTCTTAGTTCTGGGTATCTGGTAGGATCTCATGCAGCAACACTGGTTATTGCAATAAAGGCATGTCACAGATCTCAGAAGAGCACTGTGTTGTCTGAAATACTGTACTTCAAACTTTTTTCTTTGTCATGGAATGTCTTTTGATAACTTGGTGTGGAAATATCACTCCCAGCACACAAGGGCACCTTCGTGGTAATGAAATTCAAACTTAATAGTGTGATGGAGGACATGCTGAAGGTAGCTAATTGGCTGGGCATTGTGGTGTGATGGCATTTCACGACAGCGTAGGCTACATGTCCTACACTAGTCATGCAGCATAACAGAGTTACCTACTTTTCCTGGCCATCTTCCTCAAATTTCCTGCACTAGACCAATAGATACACTCTCCCAACCAAGGTTAAGTACAGTACAGTAGACTCTCCCTATACTGAACCTCGAAATAATGGATGTCGGATTTAGCAAATGTCAAGAAGCCCACTGATTATTATTCTGTCAGGTATACTGAACAACGTTTGTTAAATGGGGCACATCATGTGGCCCATCTGAACGCGTCTGAGCCCACCAGACAGTTTTTTGGCTATGCGGAACAGTGCTCATTCAGTGGGGTGCATCACATAGCCCTTATGGACAACTCCCTGGAGGCAGGGTGACTCAGCAGTTGCCAAGGTTGGCGGTAGGTTTTTCCACCCACTTCGGCTATGTTGGAGATATGCAGGTGTGAATAGGTGATGAGTTGGGGTATTTTAGGGCTACATTTGGTAGGCCTGGATGGGTCTGGAGTCAGTGGAAAGAAAAGAACATCGTGATTATCGAGTTGGTGTGAAGAGGAAAAAGTATTCAGTAGAGGATAAGACAAAGATTTTTCAGGCTGGTGATCCATTGTTTCTTCAGTGTTTTTATCATGTTCACATGGTTGTCAGTTATTCTGGTATCCTGTTTTATGAGAATTATGTCTCAAAAGTGAGAAAGAGTGACTTTGGGAGGGGCTTTAGAACCAATTAGATTTTTTACCATTGAATTAATACTTTCCTGGTTCGCGAAATTCTGGTTTTGCGCCAACCTCATGGTACCAATTAGACGCGAAACTTAAGGGTTCACTGTATATGGCCTTCATTAACCACTCCATTACCATGGTACACTACTAAGCTGGAAAAAAATTAATTTGGTAGCAACAAGAATAAAATAAATACAATAGAAAATATAAATATATCACCAGCTTGGAGAGGTTAATAAATGAATCTGACCATTGGGTGTGTTTGTTTCGTGCTGTTGAGATTTACCCATTGTACTGATTGGTTGGCTGAGTATGTGGTGGTACTGATAATGGTGAAGATGTATTTACCCACAGCTGATTGGTTGGCTGGGTGGGTGTGGCATTGGCAAGTGCATCTTATTGGTGGAGGTACAGCGGCAGAATAGTGATTACTCTACTGTGATTGATTGAGGCCAAGTTGACAGACTCTGCCTTGGCACCCACCTTATCGGTTAATGTCCATATCTTTGCTGAATAATTTTAGTTTGTGTGGTAGGAAAGTGGATGGATTAGTTAGTGTAAGTAAGGAAGTGAGTCATGGAAACTGGCAGGATTGATTTGGATGAAGCATAGGGCATTTTGAAACATGCTAGTTGATTAACACTGTGTGGTAGGTATTGTGAAGTGCATCTGTAATGGAAAATTACCTCTCAGAAAAATATATGCTGATGATTTGGTCTGTGAAGTCAAGTCAGGACTTTGGGGCTTGAATGGTGAGTGAATAAGTGTCCCATTTCACTAGGCATGCTGTTGTTTTGTTTGCTCTCTGTTGTGTATTCTTCACTTTTTAGTCCCCATCTCATCCCTGCCATTAATGGGGAAGAGATTATTCATCCATCCATCCATCATCCAATCCTACATTGCCGCATGAGGAGCGTAGGAGTCCAGGGCTAGACAGTTGGTCCCGATGTTTAAGATGAGAATGACCAGCCTCACTCATCCCTGAGTGACATTTCATGAGCAATCAACCCCAACCACCCCTTGGATATAAACCTTCACCACCTCAATCCGATTGGAGCGCAATAATTACACACTAAACCACCAGGCGCCAAAATTTGGTTATATGGCTACCACCCAGCGTAGTAAATGGTTTCCTGGTGTACAGGAAACCATTTGGCTTGTCACTCAGTGTAGAGTCACCCACAGGCAGAAGGAAAAGGAAAGAGAGACAGAAGAGGGAGTGTAAAGTTACCCGTAGGCAGAAGGACAAGGAAAGAAGGAAGGAAAGGAAGACAGAATAGGATGGAAGGAAAGAAGAATGGAGGAGAGGGAAGGACAGACACCCGAGAGCAGCACTACATCAAGTGAGTGGATGGTGAGCACCCCCATCTACCACAAGAGGTTATTATTATTATTAATTATTTTTGGTAGGTGCAGTCTTAACTGTACTTACTACAATATTAGGTAGACATATAGATCATTGAGATTGAGTGTACAGTACAGTACATGGAGATAGTTTACCTCATGGTTTAATTTACTTTCACCCTGTGACATTAAGCTGCCCCTCTAACAGTACTTATGATAAATTTGGTCATGTCAGTTCTAACTGCAGTGTCACTTTCAGAGTGGTGGGTGCTTGGATATTGGAGATGCTGGAAGTGGATTGAGGAAGATCAGCCTTTTGGATTCATGGAATGTGGAGGTGGAAGGTTGATGGGAAGCCAGGCAACTCAATATGGAGGATGGATTGATGGCTGGTTGCAGAGATAGATGAGGGTGATAGAGGTTGAGGGGGAAGCGTCACAGATATATAGTTCAACTCAGACAGCAACACTGGATGAGTTGTCCTCCTCACATATATCACCATCAACAGTACACTACTCTGTGGGTGAGAACTTCATTATAAATGTCTAACACTTACTACTTATTGTGAGATGAGGAGAACAGGTCAGGGTGATTGATTTTATTTAGCTATTGATATATATATATATATATATATATATATATATATATATATGTGTGTGTGTGTGTGTGTGTGTGTGTGACGGCTTTATCACCCAACACTTCTGCAGACAGTATCTTATCTTCAAGGGCACATGAGAGGAAAAGAATGTACCTGGAGCTTCCTTTCTCCTGTTATTCAGCCTACAGATCCAAGAGCCTTGGTAAAGACCCCCCCTTGTGATTATGGGATGTTGAGTTAAGATGATGATAACTTGAGATGTACATGTAGTTTGTTCCAAAGGCTTAGTAGTTTTCAATCATACAGTACAGGTACTCCATACTTCACCAGTCACTAGTAATCGACAGTATGTTGTGGTTTAGCCAGTAGGAATATAAACTAGTGATGATGTTATCAGATTGATATGATGCAAAATAGCATTGTGGTAATTCACATAACCCGTTAAAGGTGAGTGACTTTCTTCCTGATTTGATTCAGCTTTAGGTTGACTTTTCAGGCTGGAGTTGTTGTTGTTGTTGTGCAACTCCAGTCTCTGATCAAGCAGAGCCATCAACCACAGGAGAGTAACTGCTTCTTCAGGGCTATCCTGTGTAGTGAACCGTTGTTCCCATGTGGGTGAAAGTGATTCGCCACGGTGAAGTGTGGGGAATAGTGTGGATGGTTGTTTCCTTGGTGGACACTGCATATGCATCTCCAGTCAGTTAACAGGGGCACCATAGCAGGCTTCACATCACCCCTTTCCTGTATTTTGTTTTGGTTGCCACTCAGGTATTGTAATGGTTTCCTTTGTTACAGGATACCATTAGACTTGTCACTCGGTGTAGAGCCACCTGAAGTGGAAAGGAGAATAATGAATAGTGACTGAAAGATGGTAGAAGTGAGAAGAGAGGAGAACAGACACAGAAGAAGCATGATAGATGTGAAGTGAGATGATGATGGGTGCCCCCATCCACCATATTCAGATTGGAGTGGTTAGATATGGTCATAATAATCATCATAGTACAGATTATAGACCAAATTGGAATGGCTAGATATACGGGTAGCTCAAATAATCATCTTGAATACAGTTCTCATACTCCCTTGGTGCTGGCCTCATCCTCATCTACTGCCGAACTCTTCCTCCTCGTCCTCTCTCAGTGCCAGCCTCTACTCTCGTTATATCCTGCTTCTTCCTCCTCCTCCCCTCAATGGAGACTTTATCCTCCACCCTCAATGCTAGCTGCCTCTTCCCTCTGCCAGTGCCAGCATCTTTCTTGTTTAGCACCACAATCTCTCCTCCTCCTCCTCCTTCTTAAGGTGGCAAGCTCTTTTTCTTTCTCTTCCATCAGTTTCAGCCTCTTTCACTGCCTCTTCTTTTAGTGCCAGCTTCTTCCTCCTTCTCCTCCTCCTCTTCCACATCAGTGCCATCTTCTGTGGGATGACCTTGCAGGGGCAGTTGCTTGCCTGTGGTTGATGGCTCTGCTCAACCTGACCAACTGAGGCTGATCAATAGCAGCAGCAGCAGCCTAACCCCATTTAGTTGGGGAAAGGCATGGAGTGATGACATCGTATTAATGTTGTTATTATTATTATTGTTGTTATTATTATTATTATTATTATTATCAGTCATTATTATACAGTGTGTTAGATAGGTTGGTAGACGTTTATTAAAGTTTATTTTCTCGCCCTGAAGTGGATTTTCCACTTTCTCCAAGCTAGAGTAGTTCTTGTGGCCCCGGGTTCATCTGAAATGGGAACTTGGTGGACTGCATTCATGAAGTTGACTATCTGCAGTAGTCTGCTATCATCCTCAAAGGAAGTACTGGAGGGACGTTTATATAACCAGGAAATTGAGCCAGACAAATGACTTAAAATGGATCAGCTCATCTTAGGCCACCTGTAGGAATAGTTTTAGTAGTTGCAACCCCAGGTGCATCAGAACATGAACCCAGTGGACTGCAGGCCAAAGCATGTGTAGTTCTCCATTCTCCTGTTGGAGGATAGGGATGGGATTGAGGAACATTTATATAATCAGGCAGCTCCTTCATCTGGTTGTATCAGTACCACCACTAGAAGGCGTTCTTTTCCAGCACCAGTACTGTAGGGATTAATTAAGGTTTGTATTGACCTGACAAATATGATTATTTGTGAGTGAATGCCACTCAGGGATAAGTGAGGCTGGTCACTCTCATCTTAAATGTCGAGACCAACTGCCTAGCCCCGGGCTCCTACGCTCCTCATGGGGCAATGTAGGATTGGATGATGGATGGATGGTGGTGTCCCAGATGATTGGCTGAAGAGTGCAATTGTAAATGTGTATAAAGGGAAGGGTGATGACCTGGAAATAGGAAATTATAGAGGTATAAAGCTTTTAGATCAGATAATAAAGGTAATGGAAAGAGCCTTAGAAGGTATGATTAGAGAGTGAATGTTGATGAGATGCATTTTGGGTTTATGCCAGGTAGGGGGACCACTGATGCCATATTCATTGTTAACAGCTTCAGGAAAAATATATTGGTAAGAAAAAGGATCTGTATTTTGTTGTTGTTGATTTGGAAAAGGCCTTTGACAGAGTCCCTAGAGAGGTGGTGAAGTGGGCAATGAGAAGGCTTGACTAGGAGGAGTGGCTGGTTAGGGTGGTTATGGCTATGTATGTGGGTGCACGCACCCAGGTAGCACCCAGGTAAGAGTGAATGGAGATTTGAGTGATGAGTTTTCCGTGAACGATGGTGTGCATCAGGGGTCAGTTTTGAGTCCTATGTTGTTTATCATGGTACTTGAAACCCTCTCACATGACTTCAAAAGCAGATTCCTGTGGGAGATGTTGCATGCCGATGATTTGGTGTTGATTGCAGAGAATGAAAGGGAAGCGGAGGAAAGATTTAGGAAGTGGAGGGATGGTATGGGGCACAAGGGCTTAAGGGTAAATGCAGATAAAACAAAAGTGATGATATCTAGGGTTGGTGGCAGTACTGTCAAAGACGAGGGAGAGTGGCCATGTGCAGTTTGACATGAGGGCGTGGGAAGTAATTCCATCTTGTGCGGTGGTTGTGATAAATGGGGGTGCAAGAGATGTAGTGCTGTCAGAGGTATACTGTGAGATACTGCTGATTTTATGTGTACGGCGTGTCGGGGAGAGCAGATGGAGATTGTCAGGCATGAAAGGATTGATCTTGCTGTGAATCTCTTGAGTGTGTGGAAGAGTTTTTTTATTTGGGAAACATGTTGTGTGCTGGAGGTGGGGCTGGAGCTAGTTCTGTGGCCAGGGTGAGAAGTGGTTGGAAGAAGTTCAGGGAGCTCTTGCCTCTCATGACATTGAGAGGACTCTTCCTACGTGCTAAGAGGTCTTTGTATGCAGCATGTGTTAGGAGTGTCATGCTGTATGGTAGTGAGACCTGAGCAGTAAAGGAGGAGGATATTCGAAGGCTTAGACGTACAGAAATGACAATGATTAGGTGGATGTGTAGTGCGTCCCTGTGTACAAGGTCTGAGGGGGCTGGGTTTATGATGGAAGAGTTGAGAGGTAGGATGGGACTGGAATGTATTGGTGTTATGATGAGCAGAGGTAAATTGAGATGGTTTGGGCATGTGGAGAGGATGGGGGATGATAATTGGGTGAGGATGATGAGAAATGTTAATATTGGGGGTGGGGTTATGAGGGGTAGACCGAGAAAGACATGGGACGAGGTCATTAAGTATGACCTCAGGGTTAAGGGACTGAACAGGGAGGCTGCAATAGATCGTGCAGCATGGAGAGCCGCCATTAGGTGACCAAGGCCGACTCATGCAAGCATGTTGGAGCCTTTAAAAATGAAACGATTATTATTATTATTGTTGTTATTACTATTATTATTATTATTATTATTATTATTATTACTACAGACTTCGCAAATTCTTACTGCCATGTAATTAAACCTTACTGTTCCCGGGTTATATTGTTCTTGCTGCTAACCAGATACTTTTGTTAATCAAGGTTTGGAAGGAAAGGACTAATGTGTACTATTTTTTCAGGTGTGTTAATTGACCCAGCTGTGGAAACTGCCAACAGAGACGGAGAAAGGGGAGAAGAAAACCACAACCAGCTGCCCAGTCACGGTAATACCAACCATCTGCCTTCACTCTCAGGTAAGCGTCCTATTGTGACTTTTTTGAATTTTGCCAAAGGGACCTGTAGTATGGGGCCTTCTGCTCTAGTCATAATATACTTGCTTCCACCAGACTCTTTCATTTATATTAGGAGACGGTCATCATTGTGAAGGAGTCTATCTACTACCCAGTTTCCCACTATCTATCTGTTTAAACTGCCACCTGTCCTTATTCAGTGCTGAGTTGTAACAAAAGATTAACACAGGAATAAAGCCAGTCATGAAGAGTTCGGTAAATAATGCAGAGCCTTCGGAATTTCTTGTTCTGCTGGGAATAAGGAAGTACTTGATGGACTATAACCAAGGAATTGAGCTAGACAGATGATGTAAAATGGATTTGTTCATCTTAGGTCTTGTGTACTAGTAGTAGTTCAACCCCAGGCACAGCAGAACATTATCCCAGTGGACTGCAGGCTGAGTTACCCTTCTGTAGTCCATCATTCTCCTCTTGCGGGATAGGTGTGGCATTGAGAAGTGTAAATGTAGTCAGGCAGCCCTCCCCCCCCCATCCAGCACCAATACACTAGGGGTTAATTAAGATCCATATTGAACTCCTCCACAGACAAAAGGATTAAGTTTGAACACACTTGAGATTATCTCCTAAAACCTTGCCTTATTTTCAGGGTCCGTCTGTGTTACTCAGGCTGCTGTTCCTGCGATTGCTGAGTTGGTGCTGCCGTGCTGGCGTTGATCCTGGTGGTGCTGCTGTGCTGGTGTTGATCCTGGTGGTGCTGCTGTGCTGGCGTTGATCCTGTTGGTGCAGCCTGCTGGAGTTGATCCTGGTGGTGCTGCCTGCTGGAGCCGGCGGTGCTGGCTCAATTTTTCTCATCATGCAATGTCTATACCCAAGGGTGGTTGGGGTTTATCGTTAACGTAATGCCACTCGGGGATGAGTGTGGCTTGTCACTCTCATCTTGAATGTCGGGACCAACTTGCCCAGCCCTGGGCTCCTTCGCTGCTCATAGGGCGATACAAGATTGTGTGGTGAATGTTGAAAAATACTCAGTGGCATCAAAGCTTGGGAAATACCTCTGATAGATATAGAGGTTCCCAGCTCCGTTGATCCTGAAATCTTTCTACATCTCAGTTTCTTCTACTACAACTACAGCTACAACCACCCATCTGAAATGTGAGTTAGAAAATTTTTGGTTGGTCCACCTTGACTTGGCGGAGAGTTTTGTCCTTGGCAGCCTAATTTCATTGGCTAGAAGCAGAGTAAGACAAGGCTAGCAATACTGTGGCTCTGCATCCTTTCCAGATCACTTTTAAGTCAAATTGAGATGGACAGAGTATAACAGTTGCTCCCCTACTTACGATATTTTAATAGAGAACTCCTGACCCCATCGTTGGGTGGGAAGAGGAGTCAGGAATGATGATGATAATGCCTAATGATGATTTTAATTATGATCAGTGGCAGTGCTGGGCTGCATAACTAGATCATTCCACCACTAGGATATACAAGACCAGTTAACTTAGTTTAGGCACTGATTTTACTTGCCTATTGATGACGACGATGATGATTGATGATAGAATAGTTAGTGCTAGGCTCCATAACTAGATCATACCACCACTAGGATATAGAAGGCCAGTTAACTTAGTCTAGGTGCTGATTTTACTGGCCAATCAATGACGACGATGATTGATGATAAGCTAGGATGATGCAGTGCCAGGAGTCAATCCCTGGCACTATCAGGGTGGCAACCACACAACCGAATGAAATCTCAAGCCAATAAGTGTTTAATATCAACAGCAATTCTTCTTAGCTCTTGTTCGTAAGTGGGAGAGCAACTGTCTTTATTCCAACTAACACCAGATTCTTTTTATTCAACTGTGAGTGATGCATTGGGGGTCTAAGGATAATAGTGAGCTTTATTTTTAACTTATTTTCATCTTAAATGTCAGGACGAACTTGCCTAGCCCAGGGTTCCTACGCTCCTCTGTGGGGCGATGTGGGATTGGATGATGGCTGATTGGATGGATTTTTAACTTATTTATATTCATCTATGCTCAATTATCATACTTCTTGCACCGTAACGTGGCCTGGGATTTGTCCATTCACCTGCTTTTTTCATATATCTCTGTGGTAGAATAACACAGTACTACATGTCTACATCCATCCCACTGCACTTCTTCATGACTAGCATTCTGCTTGATAAACTATTGCTAAGATGCTTATTTTATGCCTGGGTAGAGTAACAAGAGTACAGTAAGTAAATTCCCCAGGTTTACCAGTAGCAGATAGTTTTGAAACCTTTCCCCTGCACTTCATGATTAGCATGTCTCCTTGCTAAGGTGTTGCCTCAGCTCAGCAATATTTCAAGCTGATAGATAAAGTACACAGATAGGTAAACATTACACAGATACACATAGATAGTAGATATATTGCAGTAAATGTTAGCGAGGTAGATACCCGGTATACTGCAAGAATTTTGTGATGGAAAGGTTCATCATGTTATTTTTGATGCCTTTGACTGCTAGTAGTGTTTCTCTCAGTTGAACAGTGTATGGTGTTAGTTCAGTCAAAGTGGCTTGTCTTCTTTGTGGCTGGGGTGATTTCCTAATGTGATTTCTTAGCAAGCCTCCTGAGCCACCTAGAAGACACCCAAGTGAAATATGCATATGATTATTGCTTGATTATTATGTTGATGTTTGTATTGTAATTGATGCACAGTGGGCAGATTTTTTATAGCCTGTGGTTTGGCCAGTTGTGTGATACTTGTGTATATTGTCGCTATGTTGTCCGTTTAAATCACCCACACCTATCGACCCTGCAGTTCTGGCGTTACTCATTGTTTACGAACCTCGGCCTGTCGATTCCCCTGTGTGGAAGTTGGAACGCTAAGTACCGGTATGGTTTTTTAAAAAATTAGCGCCAAGTAAGACTGAGGAGATTAAAGTTTTGCGCCGGCAGTAAATGAACAAAAAGTCTGCATCGTAAAGATAAACTTTAAAAATTGTGCACCGAATTAGTTGCCATAATACTGTCGTGTAGCGTGGCCCCAAGTCCCTTTGCTACTAGTGGGGTTTTGGGGGATTGGGGATGCCTGGGGGGTTGGGTCAATACTTTTACAGCACACACAACCCACCATTGTGTGCCATGATATATATCCGTTTTGACATGGGTAATGGGGGCTGTCGGACAGTGAGAAGGAGTCCATCATTGCATATGTTGGAAGGATAAGTGGCACACAGGTGGATGATTATATAGGTAAACATGCACTCAGGCCTTGCTTGCAATAACCACGTTGTGGCCGTACAGTAAGGGGGCGGAATGCTCTATGAGGGGGTTGTGTTTGATGGCCAGTTTTTTTGTTTATTTTTTACGGCCTAGGCAATGCCTCAAGGATTGGGCATACGTTCTTAAGTGGATATTGCAAGCCAGACGTTGCACACTTTGTTCACATCTATCAGATGCTGGACCTCACATTCACAGCCACCCAGTCATTCACCAATTTTTTGTTTCCCCATTTTGTGAAGAGACCTGGGACTAGCTACTGACTAATTTAATACCGGATTTTGCCACATCCAGCTGGAGCGCCGTAACTCTTTACACCACCACGTGACTGTCTAGTTGTATATTACCACCAAGTGTAGTAACTTATATCCTGGGTAGGCAGAAGCCACTTGGCTTGTCACTCATGATAGTCACGAGATGTCCGCTTTGATTAGTAATCGTATCAAACAGCCAGTTTCTTTACCTGCTGCCGTCAGCTCTGAAAGAAGACATCTTCGCCAGATTCGAGTAAAGCGACCAAGGTTATAGACAACTGGCCAGCTGTACACAACCATTGGCTATGAAATGTTTTGCATAAATCCTGTCCTGAGCATGAGCAAAGTATGTAGACACTTCTCTGCCAGCTGTAGGAATGGAAGGTGTTGTTTGAAATATTTTATGTGGTAAGGACTGCACATCAACGTTACTATTCTTTCCTAGTCCACCATTCTCCTATGTGGGGATAGTAAAGGAACTGAAGGCTGTTATTGTAATCTGACATTCAATATCTGATCATTGCCATATGAAGGTGTCTGTTCCAGGCATCAGGAAAACAGGCAACAGAAGGAATGTTACCCTCTAGTCATTTGGGGAAGAGTGGTAAATATGAAATACAAGTTAGTGCTGGCAGAGTATTGTTGGCATACTTTTGCACATGCCTGTACATCACAAACAGATGCAGTTAAGTCCTGGTTATGTGCCACAGATGCTAAAAAATACAGGGTGGTTCATATATAACATGTCTGATCCCATGTGTTTTGTTGTTGCATTTTGAACCATACCTTACCCCATCCTTAGGTGGGAAGAAGAGGCTGGGATGATGATGATGACGATTGCAGTGATGATTTTAATAATAATGAATGATGATTATTATATTGATTTTGATTATTTGATGATTGATATGGTGGAGGCTCAGTCGGCTTTACCATCACTACCCTGCATCATTTTCTGTTTTCCATAACCCTTTCTTACTTGATAGTGATTGCTTGTTTGCATCCATTGGTTGCATTTTTTTATCAAGTAATTTAATATCTCCTCTTGCATTTTCTTCAGTAATTGCTTAAAGTTCACTCATTTTGGTAAGAAGAGATTTTTACCCTCCACTGACTTTTATCTATTGCCAGACATCTCAATCGCATAAAGGGAGGCCACAAACAAATTAACTCCATGTCATTCTGTTATCTGCTATTTGACTGCCCTCTCTCCAACTCACACCTCCCTCCCTTGTATCTCTCCACTCCAGTCTTCCGTCTCTGCCATGGTCTCTCCTCTTCACATCATACACATACCTTCTAGTCATTCTCTCCTTCCCCATCCTCTACATGGCCAAACTATCTCAAAGTATTTCTCCTAATAGCACCACAGCACTTTCCACTTCCTCATTTGTATATCTGTGTGTCCATAAAACTCCACACATTCCTCAGGTCATTTCCACTGCTCTCACTCTTGTGCCCTTCCAACAGGATCTAAGCCTCATTTCTCAACGTCTTATCACAGCTTTCAGTGATCCAGCAACCTTTCTACCCTGCTGTACCCATTCAAGCACATCCTTCCATCCTCACTCATCACTCTAAAGTACTTGGATGCACCTTCATTATCTATTTCCTCACCATCCAGTCTCACTCTGTATGCTGTGATTTCCTTCAAGACCATAACTTTGCCCATACGTATATTCTCTTTAGGATTCTGTTTCTTACATCCTCAGACTCATGCACCAAGCCTTGCAGTTCACATTCATCACAATACAGTATCATCAGCAAGCAACAGCTCAGGAAGTTTCCACATCTTACCCTCCCTCATTAGATACCAATATATTCACATTCCTTCCTATTACCTCTCTTATAGCTTCATCCATATACAAATTGAACAGCCACTGAGACATGACATGCAGAAACACGACACACACAGACATGACACACAAAAGCATGGCACAAGGTATGACACAAAGAGACAAGATTTTTGTCCTTATGCAGATTTATTTCCCTCATGTCACTGGCAGAATAAGATAGCACTGGGGCCCAACATCCTTTCCATAGCACTTCTTCATGACTAGCACCATATTAGTCATGTTTCAACTAGCATTTACAAAGGAATGATGGTAATTTAATACCCAGTTAAACGGAGCATAATTAAGTTGTCAAAATACTGTACGTGCTTCCCCCATACCCGCAGACTGAGCCGACAACACCAGATCGTATATATGGGCAGCCCTGTATTTTGGTTTAGTAAATTGTGGGCTGCTGTTGCTGTGGTCCTGTATTCCTGGCTAAGTAGGACAGTGGCAGGTGTTTGGATATGCCTGTGTAGTAGTGCTGTAATCAAACCACTTCTCTGAACCAACATAGCATCAATTTCAGCATTTTTGCCAGTACAGTATTTGCTGCCTAAGTAAAACAGTGTCAGTTGGTTGTAGCTTATCTGTGTGTGCTGATCATCTACCTTCTTGACTGAGATGTGGGTAAATGAGCTATGAAACTTTGCTAAGGATATATGCGTGTCATTTTCCAGAGTAAACTCCTGAAAGATGCACACACACGTCTGAAGAATATTAGAGGATAATCTTGGTTATAAGAATTTTGGAGCTCCTGTTGCCTCTTTTCTTTGATTAAATTCGAGTATTTAGTTTCTCCAGCATTGACTCTGATTCTTAGTAATTAAAATGAGCCAGGGACCACCACAACAGCAGGTATTATCAGCCCAAAAGATCGTAAATAACTGTGGCAAATAAAAGGACTCTGCAAAAAAGCCATAGTGCTTGTTTACCCAACAATAAAAATGGGTGTTTTGTATATATTATCCCTCCTGAACTGTTGATGTTGGCTATTGTATTTGTACGCCAATTGTTATGCCCATTTTCTTGTTATATTTGCATTATTATTATTACCATGTCATTGTGATGTACTGCACAGTCAGCCACAGGAAAAAATATGCTGAAAAAAATATGTACTCTTGTCCTTCTTTGGTTGATTGTAATTGGCAGCAGGTCAACTTGAATTTATTTTTCTCAATCTCTATTTCCCTCTGCCTGTGACCTCCAGTCTTGTAAATGCAATGTGTGCAGGAATTTCAGATGTAAGATATCTTGCATTTGGCTCTCTTTTGTGTATTATTTCTTGCACTCTTCAGTTTCTGCTTCTCTGCATTAAAAAGAAAAATGTATTGTCCTAAATAGCACTGAGATTTTAAAACTAACAATCATCCTTAGTTAACGACCATTTATGTCAAAGGTTGATGAGCAACTTGAGTCGTTTCCCTTCATTTATATCCAAGAATAACAATCCTTCTGAGTTTATTCCCCTCATTAAACATAGCAGTTGATTCCCTTCATTTAGGTGAGAGATTAACGAGATTTTTCCCTGCATATATACGAACATTTATCGTTAATACGGTTTATGTTTTTTATATTTTTTTTCCTGTGGCTGACTATGTTTTATATATTGATGTGGGAGTGTTTTTTTGGTGTCTTTATTACTGTTGATTTATTCTATAGTCAGTTTGCTTCACCTGACAGATTCATAACCGTTAGTTTTATGGCCAAGTGTAGTCAGACTGGAGTGTTAATTTGACTAGTAACCAAGAAGACTCATCCGTACCCCATCACTAAGGCATACTGAATTTTATACGTCAGTGATTTAGTACTGAAGTGATAAAAGTTGCCTTGTTTTGTCAGATGGAAATAAACTGACTATAGTTATATGTTGAATTGGAATATGTTATACTCTTATCGGTATGGTGGAAAATGTGCCACGTGTTTGAAATTTTATAACTATATGGATTAGGGCGTCAGGCTATAGATAGATTGATAGATAGGTAGGGAGAGATCCTAGGGTGCCCATAGACTAAACTATTTTGATATATCTCTTCCTATCACACAGTCATTTGCCATATTTTCCTAAGCATGAGCAAGAACCAATTTGCCTGTCAGGTCTCTATCGTCTTTCAACCCAGGGCATCTCAGAAATCAGCAGTATTATGTGTTGAGCAGATAATTTTGTGCAGTATGCCTAGCCCTGGCTTCCTACGCTCCTTATGGGGTGACATAGGATTGGATGATGGCAGACGATGTTGTATAAAGTTGCAAGGTCTCCAACATCACAGCCAATGGTTGATACGTTTTTAGAATTACTATCGGTATGCTGATTCTTAGGCTATGCTGTTGATATTTCTCCTTCATTGTTGCGTTTTCTTGGTCTGTGTATCGTTTGGGTGTTTGTGATGGTGTTGATGTCTGTTGGGTTGGGTTGTCGTGGTTTATGATTAGAGAGAGCAAGGATGTGTGATGTCCCCATGGTTTTGTGTGTGTGTGTGTGTGTGTAAGATACTAGGATTTGAATGGTAAGTGAATGAGTGTATGAGCCATTTCATTGGGCTTGCAGTTAGTTTCACTCTCTCTTGGGTTTCCTCTTTGCTTTATGGGCCCTATGCATTTTATCCATGTGTAAAAAAAAATAAATAAACAGGTTAGGAGTGACTGCTTGAAAAAGAAAGAAAAAAAATGGTTACGATGATTGAAAAATAATTGGTTACGAAGATGATGATGATGATGATTAGTCCACTTCACTAGGCATGGTACTGATAGTTGGCCCCCTTAATGCTTGTTTATTCTTTGTTCTTTGCTCCCACCTCAAATATTTCTGTCATGAGAGATAGAGAGACCCTGTTGTTGTAGTGCTAAAATCATTACATGCCTCTGACCCTCCTATCACCTGTATTGGCCGTCATAACCTTCCCTTCCAGCAAATTAATTCTCATGATAAATTGAATTCCTTTGTCAGTGGATGATAAACCTATTATATCAAAATTATGCTGTTTTGAAGAATATTTGCTATGTATTAGTAAATCTTGGCTTGTAATCCCACTTGACTGACTACAGAAACCCTGGCAGCCCCAAAGGTATATGTTGAAGGATTGTCTGTTGTGGTAGTGTGGTGTGGTGTGTGGGAGGAGGCCTACACTGTGGTACATGTGGTGAGTGTTTGTAGTAGTGTGTTGTGGTGAGGGGGGAGGCCTTACACTGTGGTAAATGTGAGTGTGGTGTGGTGTGGCAGGAAGCATTACACTGTGGGCATAGTGCATTGTGTGTGAGTTGTGTATTGTGTTGGCATTGAAGTAGAGAAAGATGATGATTGTGTTGAAGTCTGGGTATACTCATTTCACTCTAACTTGGCACAAATTTTCATTTTTTTTTTTTTTTTTTTTTTTTTTTTTTTTTTTTTAAGTGTCCCACTGGCAGAAACAAAACATTAGACCTGCATTCACTCCATAGCTTTTCATTGTGACAGGCATCATATTTTAATGCCTGTTTACTGTATTCTTACAACTCAGCATTCATGAGAGAGCATAAGCCATTTTTAGACCAAGTTAGAGTTGTGTTTCTCTGGGTATGGTTGAGTCTGAAGGGTGGGTGTCTGGTGATGGTTTTTGAAGGTTTCTGTTGTATATCTAGGTAGTAGCTATGTACCATCTGAAATAGTAGAAATAAAGTTTAAAAAGAAAGAAAAAAAAGTGGATGACGGCCACAGCCACTTGGCGGACTGCACTTGGGCTACTGGACTGCACTTAGGCCACCGGTATTGCAGATGGTCGGAGCCAGTGACCTGTACTGTGAAATTCCATATGCTTTTCACAGCACAGTTCCTTTGGAATGGGGGCCGTTTTAAGGGGGTAGGAAAAGATGTGTATCCTTCTGAAAAATAGTGTTGGGTATAGGATGAAAATAGGTTGTAAGTACTCTTTGTAATGTAAGTTCTTATTACATGCTTTCCATAGCTGTTCTTCAAAACCAGCATCATATTTTAGTGCTTATATACTGTATTCTTACAATACAGCATCCATGAGAGAGAGCACAGGGCATTTTTAGACCAAGTTAGAGTAAAAAGAGAGAGAGAGTATAGGTTGTGTTTTTCTGGATGTGGTTGTGTCTGAAGGGTGGGTGTCTCATGATGGTTTTTGAAGGCTTCTGTTTGGCTGTAGTGGCCATGTATATCTAGGTAGTTGCTATGTACCGTCTGAAGTAGTAGAAATAAAGTTAAAAAAGAGAGAAAAAAAAAAATTGGATGACGGCCACAGCCACTGGTGGATCTGCACTTTGGCTACAGGTATTGCAGGTGGACGGAGCCGGTGACCTGTACTGTGAAATTCCATATGTTTTTCACAGTATGGTTCTGTTGGAATGGGGGCCGTTTTAAGGGGGTAGGAAAGAAAATATGTATCCTTGTGAATTTTAGTGTTGGGTATAGGATGAGAATATCTATTTATCTGTCTGCCTACTGCCAGCTGCCATAATCCTGTAAGGGGGGGCCATTTGACTTTTTATTTATGGGGAGGGGCACTAACCCTTCACCAACCCACTTGTTGACACATAGGGAGCACATATGGTTTGATTATATGGTTACCACCCAGCTTTGTAAACAGTTTCTTGGCTTACAGATTTTTTAAAAGTACTTTTTGTAATGCAAGTTTTTATTACATGCCTTCCATAGCTCTTCTTCATAACCAGCATCGTATTTTAGTGTTTATATACTATGCTTACAACCCAGCATCCATGAGAGAGGCGATACGTTTGTGGCCATCCCGTACGGGATTAAGGCGTCTGGCAATAGATAGATAGATAGATCCATGAGAGAGAGCACAAGGCATTTTTAGACAAAGTTAGAGTAAAGAGAGGGTGAGAGAGAGTAGGTGTATTCGTGTTTCTCTGGGTAGGGTTGTTTGTGAAGGGTGGGTGTCTGGTGATGGCTTTTGAAGGATCCTGTTTGGCTGCAGATTTGTGGATGTCTGTAGTGGCCTTGTGTGTATAGGTAGTAGCTAGGTACAGTGTGAAATAAGAAATATAAAGTACTGTATATATATATATATATATATATATATATATATATTAATTTATTTAAAAAAAAAAAAAAAAGCTGTGTACACTGAAATAATAAAGTACTGGAATTAAAAAAAAATAATAATAATAAGAGGTTGACGGCCACAGCCATCGGCGGACTGCGACAAGTGCAGGTGGTCGGAGCCGATGACCTGTACTGTGAAATTCCATGTATTTTCACAGCACAGTTCCTTCTGAATGGGGGCCGTTTTAGGGGCGAGAAAAAAAATATTGACTATATCTTGTGAAATTTAGTGCTGGCGTGCAGTGTTATAGGCTTTGAATGGCTGTAGTGGCTAGGTAGGCAGTATGTACAGGATAAATTATTAACAGAAAAAAAAGGAAATAAGAAAAAAAGGAGGAAAAATAAAAATGGTTGCACATTTTATTTGGATTTAGGTAACTTTCTAATTTGGGGCAGTGGTCAAGTAATAGGTCTAGTACAACTTCCATGGTGGTTTGAATGGCCGTAATGCTTTTATGTTCCTCTGACAAAGTGGGGCCAGACTGGAGGGTCAGTTGAACTAGTAATCAAGGAGACTCATTCCTGTCTCAGTACTAAAAATTTCACTGTTTCATGGGATTAGTTATTATGAAGAGGTACATAGTGAGGTTGGGGGGAGGAGGCAGCCTTATAACTTTGTGTGGAGGTCTTGTTGGGTTGTGGTGGTGGTTTATGTGTTCGTGTTTTTCTGCATTGAGAGTCCCCTTGTTGTCCTGTGTCTGTGTGTTTAGCCACGAGGGATTTTTGGCACTGAGAACACCAGCTGGTATTGTAGTGGTGTTGGTCTGGAATAGGAAAGTCCTGGAGTTGATAATTTTGAAGCACTTATGTAGGGAGAAATATGTGAGGTAGTCAGGATTCCAGGGGCTTAAATGGTCAGTGAGTGAGCATCTGGCCCTTTTCACTGGACATGGCCTGGTTATATCAGTGCCACCACCTGAAGGTGTCTGCCCTGCACCGCAATTTTATAACAATTGGGTGCGTAAGGTGAGAAGTGTGAATTTCGGGGGTAGGGTTGTGAGGCAGACTGGAAAAAAAATACGAGACAAGGTCATAGGGTGGCTGCCAGAGATTGAGCAGCATAGACAGCCACCATTAGGTGACTATGGCCAATGAATGCATGTTGGAGCCTTCATGAATGGTACGATACAAATGATATAAAAATACTGAACTGTTTCTACAGGCCCATCATGTACACCTCAGTATATATATGCATAGCTTTGAAATACTCATATATATAAACACATCATCTGAGATCTAGTGGCACATTTTCCACACAGTTAAAAACAGAATATGTGTAAATTGTGAGTTTTGTTTGTGTATAATGCCAGCAGTAAGTAATTCCTCATTTAATAATTGATATATATTCCCGTAAATTGCTGATTGCGTGAAGTTAGGGTCGGGTCCCAGCAAGAGGGACTTTTTCTCCAGCATTTAAGGATCATATGCAAGACAGAACTAACTAGCAAGATTTATTTGTGTTAAATTTAAAAAAATTATATTTTTAGATGAATTAACATTGATCTTTCACAGCACACCTTTGAGATTAATTAAGAAGTTTGTGAAAAGTGTATTTTTGAGTGACATTAAGAGAGAGACTGTGCTTAGTGAAAGTATCTTAAATGAGGAATTACTGATAGGGGTTTGCCAGTAAATTATTATTATTATTATTATTTGACCCACAAGCAGTTTTTGAAGCATAAACTAATGATACCCCTTGCTGGCATTAATATTACAAAGGAAAACAAAGTTGAGTGTTTATTCTCTGTGTGTTTTAGTACTTCATATAGTTAAGTATTGTATTAGGCTTCCTCTTCTCCTCCTCGTTGTTCTTCTCTTCCTTCCTCTTCCTCCCCGTATTGTATTAGGCTTCCTCTTCCCCTCCTCATTCTTCTCCTTCCTCTTCTTCCTTCCTCCTCCTCCTCATTCTTTTCTTCCTTCCTCCTCATTCTTTTCTTCCTTCCTCCTCCTCCTCCTTTTCTTCCTTCCTCCTCCTCCTCCTTCTTTTCTTCCTTCCTCCTCCTCCTCCTTCTTTTCTTCCTTCCTCCTCCTCATTCTTTTCTTCCTTCCTCCTCCTCATTCTTTTCTTCCTTCCCCTTCATTCTTTTCTTCCTTCCTCTTCATTCTTTTCTTCCTTCCTCCTCCTCCTCATTCTTTTCTTCCTTCCTCCTCCTCCTCATTCTTTTCTTCCTTCCTCCTCCTCCTCCTCATTCTTTTCTTCCTTCCTCCTCCTCCTCCTCATTCTTTTCTTCCTTCCTCCTTCTCCTCCTCCTCATTCTTTTCTTCCTTCCTCCTCCTCCTCCTCATTCTTTTCTTCCTTCCTCCTCCTCCTCCTCATTCTTTTCTTCCTTCCTCCTCCTCCTCCTCCTCATTCTTTTCTTCCTTCCTCCTCCTCCTCCTCATTCTTTTCTTCCTTCCTCCTCCTCCTCCTCATTCTTTTCTTCCTTCCTCCTCCTCCTCATTCTTTTCTTCCTTCCTCCTCCTCCTCCTCATTCTTTTCTTCCTTCCTCTTCCTCCTCCTCATTCTTTTCTTCCTTCCTCCTCCTCCTCCTCATTCTTTTCTTCCTTCCTCCTCCTCCTCATTCTTTTCTTCCTTCCTCCTCCTCCTCCTCATTCTTTTCTTCCTTCCTCCTCCTCCTCCTCATTCTTTTCTTCCTTCCTCCTCCTCCTCATTCTTTTCTTCCTTCCTCCTCCTCCTTATTCTTTTCTTTCTTCCTTCCTCCTACTCCTCCTCTTTCTTTTCTTCCTTCCTCCTTCTCCTCCCTTTTTGTATTAGGCTTCCTCTCCTCCTCTTATTGTATTAGGCCTCCTCTTCTCCTCTTATTGTATTAGGCCTCCTCTTCTCCTCGTTCTTCTCTCCCTTTTCTTCTTTCCTCTTCCTCCCCTCTTTCTTCCTCTTCCTAACCTTACCACCCTGCAACCCACCCAACCACCCCCCCCTTGCTTTGCCTTACCAGGCGTCCCTTGCTATTCCTGACATCCTTGTCCTGTCGTTCCATCCCTTTTCTGTCAACCATGTCCTGTCCTTCCATCCCTGTTCTGTCAACCATGTCCTGTCCTTCCACTCCTGTCCTGCTATCACTTACCTGCCCTGCTATCACTTACCTGCCCTGCACCCTTGCACTTTCCTTCCCTCCTCTACACCCATGCAATACACTGTACAGCCATGCCCTCCTCTACACCCTTGCAATATGCAGCCATGCCCTCCTCTACACCCTTGCAATATGCAGCCATGCCCTGCCTTGCCTTGCCACCCCTGTCCTGCCCTACACCCATGCATTGTCATCTGCACTCTTGCCGTGCCCTGCCATCCTTGGCCTGTCCTCCCCTCCTTGCTATTCTTACCCTGTGTCCTGCTGTTCTTGCCTAGAGTGTCCTGCCCTTCCATATCTGCTATTTTTTCCTTTGTGTGTCCTGCCCTTCCATCTCTTGCTGTATCCTGCTTGTCTTGCCTTGCTATGACCTGCCTTGTTGTGCCCTTCCATCATCTGTGCTATGTCGTGCTTTGTGCCCTGCCACCCCTGTCCTGCCCTACGCCCATGCACTGTCATCTGCACTCTTGCTGTGCCCTGCCATCCTTGGCCTGTCCTCCCCTCCTTGCTAGTCTTTCCCTGTGTCCTGCTGTTCTTGCCTATGGTGTCCTGCCCTTCCATATCTGCTATTTTTTCCTTTGTGTGTCCTGCCCTTCCATCTCTTGCTGGATTCTGCTTGTCTTGCCTTGCTATGACCTGTCTTGTTGTGCCCTTCCATCTTCTGTGCTATGTCGTGCTTTGTGCCCTGCCACCCCTGTCCTGCCCTACACCCATGCACTGTCATCTGCACTCTTGCTGTGCCCTGCCATCCTTGCTATTCTTACCTTGTGTCCTGCCCTTCCATCTCTTGCTGTATCCTGCTTGTCTTGCCTTGCTATGACCTTCGTTGTTGTGCCCTTCCATCATCTGTGTCATGTCCTGCTGTTCTTGCCCTGTCATCTGTGCTGTGTCCTTCCCTGCTGTTCTTGCCCTGTCATCTGTGCTGTGTCCTTCCCTGCTGTTCTTGCCCTGTCATCTCTGCTATGTCCTGCTGTCCTTCCTCAGTCCTGCTCCATGTCTCTTGTTTGTTTTTAATGTTTCTTTTATTCTTTAATGTCTTTGTATATTGTCCTTTTAAGTTCATAATTTTTTCTAAGTGCTAAATTTTGAATATGTTATAAGTTACTTATATATGTATAGTACTTTGAAAAATATCAGAAAAAGAATACCAATAGACATGAATAGTACGAAGTGATGTCTCCTTCGTACTATTCATGTCTATTGGTATTCTCTTTCTGATATTTTTCAAAGTACTATACATATATAAGTACTATACATATATAAGTAATATACAAAAAAGGTATATGTATATAATAAAGACATGGTAATAATACATTGGTTTTATTTCCACTAAGATACATTTAAGTGAAGAAGGTGAAAAAAAAAAAAAAACTATCTCGATAAATCGGCCAGAGAAATAAGGACTGGCAACCCCAAGGGAGGGTTGCCAGTCCGTATTTTCGTGGCCGATTTATCGAGATAGGTTCTGCGCCCTACCCCAAGATGCTTCCAAGAGCGTGCCCTTCAAATCACTGTGTAGATGCCATGTCTTGTATTGCTCTGCCCAGCTAATGCCAGGCAGAGCTATACAAGAACACATGGCATACAACAGAGTGATCAAAAGGGCTACTTAACATGCATTGCTAAACACTGTGTGCACCACGCAACGTGTGTTTGCTAAGGCATGTTAAACCGGAAGCAATGCACCATTAATCAACATGGCATACAGTATACCAAAGACATGAGCCAATTAACCCCTTCAGTATGAGGACATTTTATTCCTGCTGATGCCACACGATTTTATTCAGCTTGGAGTGCGATCTCATACTGGAGGGGACATAGCCTCCCTTCAGTATGAGAGCCCCTTCCTAAGCTGAGTAAAATCATCTGGCAGCAGCAAGAATAAAATTATCTGGGCCACAGCAACAATACACTGAGAAAAGATGTAACAGTACTGAAGAGGTTCAAAAATACCAACATGGACTGGTTGTGATGCATGTTAAATATCAACAATCACATTCCACTGAACAATATTTACTCTTCACTAACTTGGCCCAATTTTTCAGTCTTTTCCAGCTATGTCACATAAGAGTAACTCAAGGCACAGAAAGGCAATGCTATTACTCATAATCCTTTTCACACTGTGCCTACTATCCTGTTTTAAGAAAGTTACAACTCATAATTCAGGCTGGAAAGATTTAAAATTTTAGGCCAAGCTAAAGTTCAGAGTATAACCTCAAGCAAACAAATAAAACTAAAAATATATAATGGCCACATTACTATAACAATGTGAAAGTGTGGACATGCTATATCTACCTATAGCCAGACACCTTGATCCTGTGAAGGTACATATCTCCTCCCTGTCCACTGCCATCTACCTGCCCTCCCCCCAGATTACACCCCCTGCCTCTCCCCCCACCTCACTCACATACACCCTCCTGATTATGTTTCCTACTCTCCATTCCCCCAACTTACACTCCCCTCTCATATATCTCTCCACTCCATCCCTCCATCTCATCCTCAGTCTCCACCTCACTCACATACACTCGGAATTAATCTTCCTACACCCCCCAACTTACACCCTCCTCTCTCATGCACCTCTCCACTCCATCCCTCCATCTCATCCTCAGTCTCCCCCTGCCACTTTCCCCACCTCCACCTCACTCACACAAACCCCTACTTAGTCTCACTCTCCATCCCCCCCACTTACACCTCCCTCTCATACCTCTATTCCATCCCTCCACCTCACTCTCATACTCCACCCCCAACTTACACCCTCCTCTCCTATATACCTCCACTCATCCCTCCATCTCATCCTCAGTCTCCCCCTCCCTCTTACCCCACATCCACCTTACTCACATACACTCCTAGTTAGTTTCCCTCTCCATCCCATTTCAATTTACAACATCCTCTACTCAATCCCTCAGTTTCCCTCTCCTCCACCTCACACATTAGGGCCGATTCACACTACACGGTTCGTCTCCGTACGGCTTTCGTACGTTAATTATTTTATCGAAATCAATGGGGCTGTTCACACTATATTTTCCATTTATTGTTCATCTTTCGTGCGGCTTTCACTCGTACAGATCGCCTACGTTTGGAAGAAATCTCTAACGAACGAAACGTATACGTATGGAAACGCTAAGTACCTCCACCGATCAGTGTGAACATCGATACGTATCAGTCACGGTGTGTTTACAGACGACAGAGGACAACTTTAGCCTGTCACTGCTTTTGGCCATGAACAGTACTATAAGCAGTCATGAGTGACGAGAAGTTATTAGAACTGGTCAGAGGCTACGAGGAACTATATGACATGGGTAACAGAAAATACAATGATAACCAAGTGAAAGAAAAAATATGGAAATTAATAGGAGAGGGACTGGAAAAACTGGGTAAGATATTTAAATATTTCACTATTTTATTATAACAGTGTGACAAATAGCATTTTATCCTTCATCCTATTCATTACCATTCATAGGGTATCTCTTAACACCCTATCCATTACCATTCACTGGCTCTCTCTCAAGTAGCCTATTAATTACCATTCACAGGTTCTCCCAACATCCTGTTCATAACCATTGGTAGGTTCTCTCTCAACCCTCTTTACGCCCATGGAAGAGAACCAGTGGGACTTCAAGAATCTTTTAAATTTCTTTTACAAGGAATGCACCTTGTGGAGCATTTCCTCCCTGTCTAGTTATGTCTACTAAAGAGCTTGCATTGTTCGTGACATTCATGGTTGTAACATCAGTGGCATTGTCACCTAAGTAGTTGTGCAAAAATGAATGTTGCAGCAAGCTGCTTTACACTAATTTCTGAGGCTTCTTGTCGGAGCCACAGCTGCACGCAGACTGACGAGATCATGGACGTATAGTGTGAACAGTGACATAGCAAATGAACCGTAACCCTACGAAGACGAACCGTAGAGTGTGAATTGGCCCTTAGTCTCTCACTCCAGCCCTCCATCTCATCCTTCTTCTCCCCTCCTACCTCACTCACATACACTCCTAGTTAATTCTCTCCCACTCCACTCCATCCCTCAGTCTCCCAATTCTAATTTATGGAGCATAGACAACCAAATGACATATGATTTCTTACTAAACTCGTGGAATGTTGCCATAACCTACCTACCAATAACAGATCTTTGCAAAAAAAAAAAAAAAAAAAAAAAAAAAAAAAAAAAAATGGCCACCTTATATTTTTAAAAGTAATGAAGTAATATTTCTCGCCTTTTAAGACTTCGTTCCCTTAAAAAACCTTGGAATAGCTTTTCTAAAAAATTACAAGGTTACTTATGAACTGGCTGCTACAGTTTATATAACCCTTGTTAATTTCTTGGTCATAAACAGATACACATCTTGACCAACACTGGCTGAAGTTTAAATCTATTGATCATGGTCTGATGCAAGTAGGCAACTAATAAAGTACTGTAGGTATAAAATCAGTAATGCTGTTCCTGGCCTACCAAGCCATTCATACCCAGGCAACAGGTCTTTCAGTCCAACATGACAGATGAACACTACAGTAGGTAATCTTTAGGCAATGTTGTTCCCACAACTAAATTTTAATTTAAATCGATATTTTATGCAAGGAAGAAGGAACCAAATGCTAGAAAACCTGAACGACTGTTCCCTCCAACAAAAAACTAAGTTAAGGGCCAAATTCAAAATCGTTCATCTTGAGATGCCTAGACACAGCATTAAAAAGACTGGAGGATCATAGGCAGTAGGAAGAGTGATAAGCAGTTCCAGAGTTGACCTACTGCGTACACGAAGGTTAACTCCTGCATTTGAGAGCTGGACAGAAAATGGATGAGAGTTTGCTGCTAGACAGGTGCTACGCACCCGCCAGAGTGGTGGAGGGATGCAAGCAGACGTTTCGGAGGGGCAGTGACCATTGACACAGCAGTACAAATGAGATAAACATGCAACAGTTGTAGTCAGATGGAATAAAAATTGGCAAGCTGCATCACTATGTGCCACTGATGCAATATGTCGAGATGTTTCAAATAATTTTTGGTCTGCATCAGGAGCATGCATTTTTTTTTTTTTTAAGCTGCAGTTCCTTGGTTGTGCGTTTAGTATTTGATTAAAAGTTGCAGCAATACTTCACTCATTGGCAAAGCAACTGACGTTAGATTTAAAAAGCACCATTAATTTTACTACCTCTCAAATATCGGAAATTATAAGACTGCCTTGTCAAAATCAAGCTGTTTTTCATTAGTCTTAAAAGGCGATAAACTCTACTCCACTAGACAAAATATTGAAACATTTATATTAAAGAAGCATTTACATTAAAGATACATTTATTGGAATAAAGAAAATATGGTCAGCACATAAATATATAAGTAATGCATGTGGGATCATGAGGGCCGCAATATATTAAAAATCTACACGAGTGAAGTTCTGCTGAAAAATCATATGGTCTAACTGACTGGCCAAGAGATGCTCCCACATCCACAAATACTGTACAGTGCATATACAGATGTCCTCGTTTAGCCACAGGTATGGCCTAAACTCTGAGTATTCCCAACATACAACTGGTAATGGAAAATTCTGCACCCTGACTAAACTTTACAGAAAACACTTATCAACTGACAGAATTGAAAAAAAAAAAAAAAAAAAAAATGAAGACACTGGAGAATGAGAGGGGTTGCATTGGTGGATAAAAAAAAAAAGGGGGGGGGGAGAGGTTACGCCGTTTGATAAAAATAAAAATAATGAAGATAGGGGGGATAGGGGTCGCATTGTTTGAAAAAATTAATAAATAGAGGGGTTGCACTGATTTAAAAAAAAAAAAAAAAAAAAAAAAAAAAAAAAAATGGATGGGGCGGGATAGGGGTTGCATTGTTTGATGGTCCTTAATTATGAGGTATGACAGTCTCCTTGGTTACTTCGTTTATTTTCCTATCGCTTACAAAGGCTTCAACATGCCTGCATAGCCTTGGTCACCTAATGGCAACTCTCCATACTACTTGATCTCTGGCAGTCTCCCTGTCCAGTCCCTTATCCCTGAGGTCTCACTCTGACTTCATCCCAGGTCTTTTTTTAGACTGCCTCTCACAACTCGATCCTAAACAATCACAGCTCTCACCCTCCATCCTCTCCACAAGTCCAAACCATCTCAACCTACCCCTCCTCATCACTACATCAATACATTCAAGTCCCAGTCTTCTTCTCAACTCTTCAACTGCAGTCCTAACACCCCTCCCAAGGCCTGTCATTCAAGGATGCACTAAAAACAAATCTAATTGTTGTCATTACTGTATGTTTAAGCCTATGAACATCCTCATCCTTCACTGCCCAGGTCTCACCACCATACAGCATTACACTCCTAACACGTGCCACATACAAAGATCCCTTAGCACTGAGGGAGAGCCCTCTTAATGTCAGGAGGCAACAGCTCTCTGAACTTCCTCCAGCCACTCCTTACCCTAGCCACACAGCTAACACCAGCTCCACCTCCAGCACATAGCATGTCCTCAAAATAAAAATTTAAAAAATCCGCCACACACTCAACAGCAGGACTAATCCTTTCATGCCTGAAATCTCCATATGCTCCCCCCCCACACACACACACACTGCACACACCATGTCAGCATTTTTCACAGTCTACCTCTAACACCACATACACAGCCTCTCACCAAACAGTGAACAAGTTGCAATTCCTTCCCACACCCTAGTGGTAATCCACACATGGCCACACTCCCTCAGCTTTGACAGTACCACCACCAGCCCTAGATACCATCACTCTTGGTTACAAGTATCAACCCTCCAATCACACTACACACTGCCATCAACTGAGACAAAAGGGAACAGGGATCCGTCAGGTTTGATGACATGCTATAACAAATTTAACAGACAATGGAGAAAGTTGCCTTCATGAGGTGGCAGTCTCCTTGGTTATGGCTACTAGTCATATAAATGTGCTATAGCAATACTCTTTACAGGTACAGGAGGCTTGCTTTCATGTGTCTCCTTGGTTACTAGTCCTGCAGGCAGTAGGTGACTGTGATCATCCACTCACTTGATATACAATGCAACCTCTTAAATTCGAAGTTCTTGTGTCCTTTTGATACTTTTGACAAATTTGAACTTTTAATAAAGCATTTCTGTGGCTGTCTTAATTCTCATGGTTTAGACATGCTTTTGACAGAAGCTTTGTTGTCTGGGCTAACTAGCTGGTTTCAGGCATCCTATTTTCCATTGTTAACACTACCATTTATCTCATCTCTTAACTCAAGGATCAGTACTATAATAGCTACAAACCATGACGTGTTTCTTTCACATTTCCTTTCCTCATCTTGTGTGTGTCCCCTTGTTCTAAAACACTTTGCAGTTGTATTCATATTTAACATCAATCAGTAAGTTGTAAGGGACGGTAATTATTAATTCATTTATTTATGTAAAAACTACAGTACTGAACATGAATATTTACATCTTTAAGCAACCACCATCCACTCCTTGATGTAGCACTGCCCACTATCTCAATTATTTTTGCTTCTGTCCTCCTCTCTCCCTATTTCTCATCTTTCCTGTCAATTTTTATTACTCCTTCCTTTTCAGGTGGCTTTACACTGAGTAACATGCCTAATGGCTTTCTGTAAGCCAGAAAACCATTTACAATGCTGGGTGGTAACCATATAACCAACCCATACGTGATGCTACACTTCACATATTGTGCACTGATTACACAGTTTATTTTATGATACGTACAATTACTGCCAGTCTGCATTACTATAATCTTGCAGAAATACTGCAATCTCAGTGATGAAATACGTAAGTACATTGTGTGAAAAAAAAAAGGGAAGATGGTGGTGGTTTATATCTACTCAAAAATAGATTGCACAGTGGTTTAACTGTGATGCAAATGATCTATTAGAATTACACTAAGACTGCTGCCTACCAACAATCATGCTTCAGTCAAAAGTGAATAAAATCAGTTGACGTCTGACAAGTGGTGTTGCATGGTGTTGTGTGATAAAGGAATATTTACCATAATTCCACTCAAAAACTTAAAAACCTTATCACACTGCTTTGCAATGTCATACACTGTCAGGTTTAACACCACCGCTATCTTTGACAACACCTGCAATGAGTTATTTACTCTAGTTTCAGTTGGTACGGCACTGAGAACTGTCAAATTTGTCATACATGGTAGTTTCCATCACCAGTCATTTCACAACACACACTATGTACTTGTGGCTGCATTCTTATACTGCATCATTTTTGTTCCCAGCACTGCACTAATTGGTCAAGCCAGGACACCTGTTTGAAGCCACAATTATGGTCAAATTTGGATACGATAAAACTGACTCAAATAATAAAGAGCTTACCCAAGAGGAGGAAAGGAAATTATTATTATTATGGGTGACCACACGCTTTATGGTGAGGTCATCAGTACCAGATGGGTGTAGCTGTTTTTTTTTTTTTTTTTTTTTTTTTTTACTACCGTAGTCTCTGGTTATTTCTGAGCTAGTTTTGGTAAATAAAAATGACATTTTTCATAAATTAAGGCAATTGAACTTTAGAGGTTTGCAAACTTTTGAGGTTGCACTGTAGTACTACCTATTCTTCCTTCAACTTTATCATTCTATTTGTCCTCACTCCCTACTTCTCCCTTTCCTTCCTGTCACTTTTTCTCTTGTTTCCACTTCATGTGGTTTTACACCACGTGACAGGCCTAATGGTTTCCTGCAACCCTGGAAACCATTTACAATGTTGGGTGGCAACCATATCACCAAATAATGGGGTGATGTGGGGCCTGCTATGGTGCCCATGTTAACTGGATTATGCAAATGCAGCATCCATCCAGGAACCAAACCTCCACACTATTCAACGCACCTTGCCGTTGCAGGGCACTGTCAGCCACAAGGGAACACTGGTTCATTAAATGAGGTGGCAAGGCTGTTGCTTGCCTGTGGTTGATGGGTCTGCTTGGCCAGGCAGACGGGTTGATCAACAACAAACTTCAATTCACAATGCCATCAAACAAAACATGCCCCAATTCCCTCCCTTATCCTCCAAGGATGATGGAGTACATGAGTCTCCTTGGTTACTAGTCTAGTACCTCCCTATCAACCCATAAAGGAATGTGGTGGACTACAGGATACAGGCCAATTCAGCCAGCAGACCAACATGGTCCTGTTCTCCTGGCCACAAAATACATCACTTCAGCACTACCATATAAACCAGCCAGGGAACACACATTGACAATTACTTCGATTTAAAGTACATGAAAACAGCACTTCTTTATGACTAGCATAAACGAGGACTTTCTGTACACACAACTACAGTTCTTTCACTTAAACTTGGCCAAGACATGTCCTTTGACAGCTGACTTCACTTAGTTCACTGCCTCTACAACCTTTCCACCAAACTGCATGACTAACATCACTAATTTTGATCTAATACAGCATAGCTAAACACGATTCAAAGATGGTAATTTTAGGTAACTGAAACCTTTCCACAGCACTTCTTTGTGACTAGCAAGGTACTTTTAGGCCAAGTTAAAGCAAAATGATTGAGATGCAGTTTTAACACATTACCAATCTTCTTCAAACATACAGCATATTCCTCTACCCAGCTGGCTTATTTACCCAGCTGGCTTCATCTTGCCATCTTGATATCTTCTTCACAGATCTTGTTAGACGCCATCTGTTTCCTGCAAATACAACAACACATTAGCTGTGTTTCTATCTACACCTACACCCACTGACCTAATGTACACCCAGACCCACCGACCTAATCTACACCAACACCCACTACCTACTCTACACCTACACCCACTGACCTAATCTAACACACACACACACACACACACACACACACACACACACACACACACACCTAACCTTCAAACACCAGCCAACTGGATTACCTAAACACAAGATCACAAGTTTAAATTCTATACCTAAACAACAAGAGCCTATCTGCACAGACTGCAGTCAATATTTAAGTTTCTTTCAAACTCAGAATGTGAAACTTGTATTAAAATGCCTCCTTATGGCCAAAACTGACAACTGTTTAATAATCAGCTGATGCAACAGGTGACCTTTCAAATCAACTCAAAATTTCAAGCTGAGCAACTTTGTATTTCATAAGCCACTACAATGCCTCCTTTAAGTCAAACTGAAATGCACCCAACAGTCAGCTTAGGCAATGGCTGACATGATAAATCAACAAAAGTTCAGGCTGAGCAGCTTTGTATTTCATAAAATCACTCAAAGCTCTCCAAGAGCAGATATTTACACTTTCCTTGGAGAGAGAAAAAAAGTAACACTTGTAGACCTGTTAGCTTTGCCAAAGGTGAACAGACCTATTAATATTCCACAGCACATCTGGCCGGACCACCTTAACCCACTACATCACCAGGCATCTACAGTAAACAGAGCAGCACAACCACCTGACACATTCAAAGCCTCAGACACCACCACCTTAACCCACTACACCACCAGGCACCTACAGTAAACACAGCAGCACAACCACCTGACATTCAAAGCATCAGACACCACCACCTTAACTCAGTGAACGACTTTGACGATGGCCAGATTTAGAAAGACGGCAGAAACTGTAACCACTGCTAATACACCTAAAGATAATTCACCATACTCCCTGAGTGCTTTATCCATCTATATCTATTTATCTATATCTACTGAAGTAATTCTGGAGACTATTTCAAAGTCTGCATTACATGAGGAAGCTACTACAGTTAAAAAAAATCTTCCCAAACAAGAAATGAACACAGTCAAGAACCATTCAGTGCAAGATGCCTGGCCACTGCATTTAAGAGTGTCACAGTAGGAAGCACCAATGAACCTGCACCAGGGAACCTGCACCAACGAACCAGCACCAATGAATCAACACCAACGAACCTGCACCAAGTCACACTGGCTACATGGCACCAAGACTGGCATGGGAGCAGCTTTGGCCATGAAGATGCTTGGTGATGAAACAGTTTGGTGTTAATGCACAAGGAGGAAGGCAGGATAGGGAGGAGGGATAAGGAAGAAGGGGAGGATAGGGAGGAAGGGGAGGATAGGGAGGAAGGGGAGGATTGGGAGGAAGGATAGGGAGGAAGGGGAGGATAGGGAGGAAGGAAGGATGGGACAGTGTTAATGGCAGGGCCTTAAACTATCCATGCAATAATACCAAATGTCTAGCCTGATAGTAGGGGGGAAATGTAGGGCCAATAGAATTATGGAAATATCAAGAAAAGGTGGAACAGTAGAGAGAGGACAGGAAGGAGAAAGGAGATACAGTCACTGGTAAAAGGAAAAGTCACAGGCAGAAGGAGAAAGTCACAGGCAGGAGGAGAAAGACACAGGCAGAAGGAGAAAGACGCAGGCAGGAGGAGAAAGACGCAGGCAGGAGGAGAAAGACGCAGGCAGGAGGAGAAAGACGCAGGCAGGAGAAGCAAGACGCAGGCAGGAGAAGCAAGACGCAGGCAGGAGAAGCAAGACGCAGGCAGGAGAAGCAAGACGCAGGCAGAAGGAGAAAGACGCAGGCATTTTGTAAAAAAAAAAAAAAAAAAAATCAGATTAATTCAAACTTACACAGTACTTCCAATTCCCCGACTCCCCCAACATCTCTTCCTTAGTGATATATTTTTGGTTTTATTCTTGCTACTACAGTACTTGGCAATTTTTACAACTCAGGGGCTGGTACTCTTGAGGCACCTCCCCTAACACCTCTTCCTTATTGATTTATTGTTTTATTCTTGCCAACACCAGGCATTTTAAAACTCAGGGAGGACTTACAGCTCTGATGGGGTTAATAAGGCTACATCTTCAGTTAAAAAAATACAGGATTCTCAGACTCTGGAAATATTGCTATCGTATCGTTTATATAGACTCTGGAAATATTACTATCGTATCGTTTATATAGACTCTGGAAATACAGGTATCGTATCGTTTATATAGACTCTGGAAATACAGGTATCGTATCGTTTATATAGACTCTGGAAATATAACTATCGTATCGTTTATATAGACTCTGGAAATACAGCTATCGTATCGTTTATACAGACTGGAAATACAGCTAACGTATCATTTATATAGACTCTGGAAATATTGCTACTGTATCATTTATACAGACTCTGGAAATATTGCTATCGTATCATTTATAATACAGACTCTGAAAATACTGCTATCGTATTGTTTATATAGACTAAAATATTGTTATCGTGTCGTTTATATACAGCAGACTCTGGAAATATTGCTATCGTATCGTTTATATTCACTCTAGAAATATTGCTCTCGTATCATTTATATAGACTGGAAATACAGCTATCGTATCGTTTATACAGACTCTGGAAATATTGCTATCATATAGTTTATAGAGACTCAGGAAATACAGCTATCGTATCGTTTATATAGACTGGAAATACTGCTATCGTATCGTTTATATAGACTCTGGAAATATTGCTCTCGTATCGTTTATATAGACTCTGGAAATATTGCTCTAGTATCGTTTATATAGACTCTGGAAATACTGCTATCGTATCGTTTATAAAGGCTCCAACATGCTTGAATGCGTCGGTTTTCATAACTTAATAGCAGCTCTCCACACTGCTCAATCTCTGGCAGCCTCCCTATTCAGTTCTAGCCCTGAGGTCACACCCTATGGCCTCTTCCCAGGTCTTTTTCAGGCTGCCTCTCACCCCTACCCTCAACCTTGCCACTTATCACCTTTCACACCCAACTGTTACTCTCCATTAAAAATAAAATCAAGGCATTTGAGAGAACAACAAGTATCAATGGAACTTAGAAATCTGCATATAAGACAAGGCTTTACTATCACACCACTGATTTCCCTAGATAAATAGCCAAGGAAGAGGTGTTAGGGAGCTTCCTTTTGAATGCAGGGGTCTCCAACTGACTTAAGTTTAACCCCTAAAATAAATCATTAGAGAAGAGATGTCAGGGAGCTTCCTGTTGTGTGTTAATTCACTCCTGCCACAGCCAATGGTTTTATTCAGCTCTGGGGATATTTTATTTACTGATGGGGTAATAATGGCTATATGGCTTCTGTTGCAAGTCTCCAAAGACTTAAAATTATATGGAAAAGTTAAGAAAAACCTAAGGCACAAGGGGTGGCAGTGATCATTTCCTGGAATATGGTTGTTAGCACTGCCAATTTAACTGCAGCACACTTACTGCAAATAATTCCACTTAGCAAAATTGAGTTTTTAATATTCTGCATGATTCTTGCAACTTTAGCTTCCTCAGCTATTTAAGCACAAGTTGCAGTGCATTTTGACTAACACCTACTGAGGCAAGTTCTGCAACCAACTGACAATTAGCAAAAGCAGCACCACAGCAAGATTTACAGAAAACTATACTATCTATCTATCTATTGCCAGATGCCTCAATCCCGTTTGGGGTGGCCACAAACAAATCGCCTCCACGTCGCCCTGTCCCCCGCCATTTCACTGCCCTGCTCCCAACTCACACCCCCCTCTCATATACCTCTCCACCCCATCCCTCCATCTCATCCTCGGCCTCCCCCTCCCTCTTCCCCCCTCCACCTCACTCACATACACTCTCTTCGTCAGTCTCTCACCCTCCATCCTCTCCACATGGCCAAACTACCTCAGTGTGTTCCTCGTAACGCTTCCCATCACATCCACATCCACACCACAACGCTCCTTTATATCCTCATTCATCAGCCTGTCTCTCCGTGTGACTCCAAAGGCTCCTCTTAAATAATTCATTTCCACTGCTCTCACTCTTGACTTGTGTCTTTCCAACAACGTCCAAGCTTCACTTCCATACGTTAGAGTTGTTATCACAATACTGTCATGAAGTAACTTTTTCACTTCCATGCTTACTTCCCTGTTTCTTATCACTGCTTTCAAAGAACCAGCAACCTTTCTTCCCTGCTGTACCCTTCAAGCACTTCACCCTCCAAACCTCCATCCTTACCCAGCACACTACCCAAGTACTTAAACGTACTCACATTTTCCAATTCCTCACCATCCAACCTCACTGTACATTTACTGACTTCACCTCTCTCAAAGACCATCACTTTACTCTTCCCTACATTCACCTTTAGATTCCGTTTCTTACATACTCTTCCAAACTCATCCACCAAGCCTTGCAGCTCCCCTTTGTCTTCACTCAACAACACAGTATCATCTGCAAACAACAGTACAGGGAGTTTCCAAACACTATCCTCTCTAACCAGGGCCACTCCAACATCCACATCCCTACCTTGTACCTCTTTTATTACCCCATCCATGTACAGATTGAACAACCATGGAGACATGAGACATCCCCGTTTCAACCCAACCTTCAAGGAGAAAAATTCACTTAGTTCACCATCCACACGCACTGCAGCCTTAGCACCATCGTACATACTCTTCACAGCATTCAACAACTTCCAATCTACTCCATATATTCTTAATACTTTCCACAATCCTTGTCTATCCACCCTGTCACATGCTTTCTCCAAATCCATGAAAGCTGCATACAACTTCTTTCCCTTCTCTAGAAACTTTTCCACTAAAGATCTAAGAATGAATATCTGATCTACACAACCTCTATACATTATGTATAAAACACTCCACGGGCCCATCAATGGTTATTTCAACTGACTGGCACCTATGTGATTAAGTATAACATATTTAAATATACTCATCTTGTAGTATTCAGCCAAGTTGCTCCCCCTCATCACTGGTGGTGGTGGTGGTGGTGGCGGCGGTGGTGGATGTCTACCACCCGACACCACCACAGCAGGGGTGGCCTTCTCTGTCATCAAGCTGCCCTCGTCGTACTGCCCTAAAGTACAAACATGCTTTACAACTCCACCATTGAACTACAATGCCAGTGCTACCTCAACCATCAACACTAGTTAAATCTTAGGCTGAAGGAAATACTGAAGGCTGTATCAAACCAGCCATTTCAAGGAGTCTATCAGTTAATATTCTTGCCATACACATATCTACCTATCTCTCAGAAGGAGGATGGTGAACTGCAGAAGGGGAATTTTAGCATGAAGTCTCCTAGATTCATATCCAGATAAGCATGAACCCAAAACTGAGTTAAGGCTCTAGTAAATAAGTTTCTCAGTGAAATATGTTAACACCCAAATATGCCTAGTAACCAATGCATTTATTCCTATACAGTATAATGCTACTTCCCTATTCAAGTTAAGCAAATGCAAACAGCAAACTAGCTAGGAACAATCTTCATTTTCCTTCATCCTGATCTTTTTCACCTTATGCTGGAGTGAGGAAGGGTGCAGAAAGGAAGGACAGGGAAAGAAATAATAGAGGAAGCACCATAAAACAAATAACTCAAAGTCAAATGGCCACCCCTTATGGGATTGCGGCGTCTGGCAATAGATAGATAGATAGACTTACATTTATACCTCAACATCTTTACCCGCCTAATGGAGCGGGAAAAAGGAACTTATATTCTTCATTCATTCATTTATAAAAACTCCAAGATGCTTCCATACATCAGCCTTGATCACCTAATGGCAGTTCTCCACGCTGCTTGATCTCTAGCAGCTTCTCTGTCCAGCCCTTTATCCCTGAGAACACTGACTTCATCCCAGGTCTTTCAGTCTGCCTCTCAACTTTACCCACCATGCTCACACCTCTCACCCTTCGCACCCAAATGTCATCCCCCATCCTCTCCACATGCCCAAACCATCTCACTCTACCCCTCCTAATCACAACACCACTACACTCCAGTCTCGTCCTTCCTCCCAAACCATCTCAGTCTACCCCCTTCACATCACAACACCAATACACTCCAGCCCCATCCTGCCTCCCTCAACCATCTCAATTTACCCCTTAACTCTACCCTCAACACACACACCTCTCCCCCGCTGCATCCAGTTGTCATCCTCCATTCTCTCCACATGCCCAATGCAATGGACAGTAAATTTCTATGACTGCACCTATGTAGATATACCGTATACTTTACCAATGCCTTCACCCACACTGGATAAAACTTAGGTCATAACGTATCAACTGTTCCCTAATCTTTCTTGCATAGTCTACTGTATAGTCTGTTAACTGCTCTAAGACACGTATCTAAATGACTTGTTAATTATGCTAAAGAAGGGCTATGGCAGAGGTCGGCAACCTGCGGCTCAGAAGCCGCACGAGGCTCTTAGGACACTTTTGCGGCTCCAGGAGCTTCATAAATAACCATTTATTCTTTCAGAACAAAGGCATCATATTATACATGCAAGGCAACATTAGATTTTTCATTCAACTTTGATAAGATCTATACTATAAGTAAATCAAACAATATCACCGTAATGTTTTGTTTAGATTTAGAATACTGCAGATTTCGGTTTATGAGAATTTTCTGTATTGCGGCTCCAAGAGTACTACATTTTTATGAAACTTTGAAAAGATCTACAATATACTATAAGTAGATCAAACAGTATTACCGTAATGTTTTGTTTAGAATACTGCAGATTTCAGTTTGAGAATTTTTTGTATTGCAGCTCCAAGAGTACTACATTTTTTGAAACTTTAAACTAAATGGCTCTTGTAGCTTTAAGGGTTGCTGACCTCTGGGCTATAAGAAAGGTGTACTGGCAAGATAATGTCAATCTGGCATTAAGCTGTATCCCTCCACAAAAGGACAAAAAGCTATACCAATTTAAGAGTAAAATCTGTGTTTCCATCTCACTTAGATTTCTTAACCAAGGAAAAAATATACTTGCCGCTTAGCTATACTAAGTCTGACCTTCACCTGGTGGAACTGGCCCATTCTCACAAATTTAGTAATTAATTACAGATTCATTAATTTTATAGTTATGGAGGTATGAATGAGTCTCCTTGGTTACTACATGTTTTCACTGGACATAACTACCACTCGCACATCAATAGTGTGCTTGCTGGAAATTCAGTTATATATCTATCTAATCTATCTATTGCCAGACATCTTAATCATGTAAGGTGTGGCCACAAATTTCCTCCACACTGTCCTGTCCTCTGCCATTTCACTGCCATCCCTCCAACTCACACACCCCCTCTCATCTCCATCCCTCCAACTCACACCCTCCCTCCACCATATCTACCCACACTCATCCCTCGTACACACATTCTCACTCCCATATCTACTTGTATCTACTCTCCATCCCTCCAACTTACACCCCCCCCCCATCTCTTCACTCCATCCCTCCATCTCATTCTTGGCTACAATGTAAGAATGAGTGTCCTTGCTCAATTCAACCCTCCATAGTTACCTGCCTACACTAACAGACAAACAGGAGTGACAGACAAGAAAAAGATAGAAAAGAGACAGATAAGAGACAGACAGACAAGAGGGACAGACATGAGTGTGTGACATGAGTGAGAGAAAAAGACAAGAGAGATAAAGACAAGAGGGACAGACAAGAGAGACAAGTGAGACAGACAAGAGAGACAAGAGGGACAGACAAGAGACAGGAAAAACAGACAGGAGAGACAGGAAACAGTACTATACTTATCACAACAGATTTCAACCTCTCCAAGCAGTCGTGGCCCCTCTGCTACTCTGAGTTCTCAAGGCAGTCTCCCTTCACTCCTCTTGAACCACCATCACACAGCCACCTCTCTGGAACCCTGCTTTCTTGTACTTCACTTACACCCACACAAACCCAAGGCCGCCACAGGAACACCACTGCAATGATTGTAGGAACATAATACAAATTATTCACATTCAGAGTAGACAGTTATACAGTAAATAGCACTACTTCTTCTACCTTCTACTTGGCCTATATTTTGCCCTACGCAGTCCATCTCACACAGTTCAGTGGCAGAACAAGGTAATGCTATAGAGTACCCTTTCCACAGCACTTCTTCATGACTACCAACATTCTACTCATCTACAGTTACAATTCAAAATTCATGATGCTATGATATTTTAAACCAAAAAAGAAGGGCAAAGCATCATATTCTAATAAAATTTTGTTACAGCCAAGTATTCAAAGTGGAAAGTTGTTTTTATACCTATAGCCACTTCTGAATCAGTCACTCCTGCAAAAAAATACGAAGATGTGTATGCATCTGACGAGCTGTAGTTATGAGTTAGGAATGAGTCTCCTTGGTTACTATTCCAATTTACAACTACTAAAATCTGACTGGTCACTCCCACAAAAAATACGAAGATATGGTTGCATCTGACGAGCTGTGGTTTTGAGTCAAGAATAAGTGTCCTTGGTTACTATTCCAATTTACAACTAAAATTTGATGCTAGTCATGAACAAGTGCTATGAGTCTCCTTCGTTACTAGCTTGCTTTTACTTTACCTTGGCCTAAAATTGCCATCTCTCTATTCTGAATGCTGAATTGTAATCAGATAAACACTAGAACATGATGCTAGTCACAAAGAAGTGCTATGGGATGACTGTACAGCCATACCATTGCTTTTTTCCTGCCAATGCACTATGTGAAATATTTTACAAAGGAATGAACACCTGGGCAAAGCTGTTGTGACAGTCTCCTTGGTTATTAGTCAAAACTGCCCTGCTAATCTGACTACACCTGCCCATCAATTAACTGAAAAGGGGCTAGGGATCTTTACAAAGCCTTGGTCATGAGTAAAGAATGAGTCTCCTTGGTTAATAGCCAGAATTACCCCCCCCCCCAATCTGACTGCTTTGCCATAAACTGAAAATTATGAAGAGCCTCCTTGGTCATGAGTAATGAATGAGTCTCCTTGGTTACTAGTCAAAATTACCATCAATCTGGCTACTACTTGCAATCAGCTTATTGAAAAGGGGTGAGGGATCTTTACATAGTTCCTGCATGGAATACTAGCCTTAGTTAGGGAATGAGTCTCCCTGGTTAGTCAAAATTACCATTCCTATCTGCCTACACTTGGCCAAAAAGTAACTGAAATTAGGCTAAGGATCACTACGTAGGGCTTTGGTTGGGAGTCTCCTTGGTTACTAGTCAAAATTACCCTCCCAATCTGACTACACTTGTCCATAAAGTAACTGAAATCAGGCTAGGGATCATTACATAGGGCTTTGGTCATGAGTCTCCTTGGTTACTAGTCAAAATTATCTTTCCAATCTAGCTACACCTCGCCAACCACTGACTGAAAAGGACTTAGAGACCTCTGAATAGTTGCTGCATGGAATTGGAGCCTTGGTTAGGGAATGAGTCTCCTTGGTTACTAGTCAAAATACGCATCAAAAGCATCAATCTGACTACACCTGGCATTAACTAAAACGGAGTTAGGGATCTTTGAAAAGTTGTCGCATGAAATTTGAGTCTTAGGGAATGAGTCTCCTTGGTTACTAGTCAAAATTACCTTTCCAATCTGACTACACTTGGCCAAGAAGTAACTGAATAAAGGGTCAGAGATCTATAAAGAGCCTTGGTCATGAGTCTCCTTGGTTACTTGTCAAAATTACTTTTCCAATCTCTACATTTGGCCATAAATTAACTGAAAAAAGGCTTAAGCATCTTTACATAATTCTATTCTTGCATGGAATTTTAGCCTTTGTTAAGGAATGAGTCTCCTTGGTTACTAGCCCAAATTACCATCTCAATCTGACTACACAGCCATAAAGTGACTGAAAGGGAGTTAGGAATCTTTACATAGTCTTTGCATGGAATTTTATGAACCTTAGTTATGGAATGATTTAATCTGACTACACCTGGCCAAAAAGTAACTGAAAAGGGGTTAGGGATCTTTACGAACAGCCTTGGTCATGAAGCTCCTTGGTTACTAGTCAAAATTACCTTTCCAATCTCTACACTTGGCCATAAAGTAACTGAAAAGGGGTTAGGGATCTTTACGAACAGCCTTGGTCATAAGTCTCCTTGGTTACTAGTCAAAATTACCCTTCCAATCTGACTACACCTGGTCATTAACAGAAAAGGGGTTAGAGATTTTACAGAGAGCCCTGGTCATGAGTATGGAATGTCTCCTTGGTTACTAGTCAAAATTACCCTCCCAATCAGGCTACACTTGGCCATAAACTGTGAAGGCTGGGAATCTGTCACTAAAAACTCAAATTATTTTTAGAAATTAGCTGGGAAAGATATACCTAACCCCTCCACAAAAGCCAGGTGGAAGTAGTATGCTTAAAATAACAATAATAAGAGAAGACTGAGGGGGGTACAAGGAACAGCGTGGTGGACTGAAGAGGTGAGACAGGCTGTGGCACAAAAGAAGAAAGCATACAATGAATGGATGAGAAATAGGGGCATGGAAGAAGTTGAGAGGCGGAAGAGAGAGTTATATGTAGAAAGAAAGAGGGAGGTGAAAAGATTAGTAAGAAGAGAGTGGATGAGGAATTTGGAAGGAATTTGAGTGTAAAGTGGAGGGACTAAGAAAATGTTCTGGAAAGAGGTGAAGAGAGAAAGACAGGGTGGAAGTGAAGTTAGCAGGGGAGTGAAAGATGAAAATGGTAGATTACTAGTGGAGAAGGGAGAAAAAGTGAGCAGATGGAGAGAACACTAAGGAATTGTTGAACATAGAGGATGGAAGTAATGAGAGTAAGTGGCTGGGGAATGGCTGGGAGAAGGAGGGTGAGAAGACAGGAAGAAATCAGTAGGATAGAAGTTGTGGAAGCAATGAAGAAAGTTAAATTGGGGAAAGCCCCAGGAATTGATGGAGTGTGTGGTGATGTGCTGAAGCATGGGGGAGAGATAGTGGTAGAACGGATGTGGAAGATGTGCAGATTGGCCTGGGAGGAAGGTAGAGTCTCGGAGGACTGGAAGTCAGGTATAATTATTCCCTTGTACAAAGGAAAAGGGAAAAAAGAAGTGTGTGGTAATCATAGGGGCATTTGTCTTCTTAGTATAATAGGAAAAGTGTATGGTAAGATACTTACTGACAGAGTTAGAGAAAGAACAGAGGAATTAGTTGGAGAAAAACAGGGAGGCTTTAGGAAGGGAAGAGGTTGTGTAGATCATATATTCATTCTTAGATCTTTAGTGGAAAAGTTTCTAGAGAAGGGAAAGAAGTTGTATGCGGCTTTCATGGATTTGGAGAAAGCATGTGACAGGGTGGATAGACAAGGATTGTGGAAAGTATTAATAATATATGGAGTAGATGGGAAGTTGTTGAATGCTGTGAAGAGTATGTACGATGGTGCTAAGGCTGCAGTGCGTGTGGATGGTGAACTAAGTGAATTTTTCTCTTTGAAGGTTGGGTTGAAACAGGGATGTGTCATGTCTCCATGGTTGTTCAATCTGTACATGGATGGGGTAATAAAAGAGATACAAGGTAGGGTAGTGGATGTTGGAGTGGCCCTGGTGAGAGAGGATAGCGTTTGGAAACTCCCTGTACTGTTGTTTGCAGATGATACTGTGTTGTTAAGTGAAGAGGAAGGGGAGCTGCAAGGCTTGGTGGATGAGTTTGAGAGTGTGTAAGAAACGGAATCTAAAGGTGAATGTAGGGAAGAGTAAAGTGATGGTCTTTGAGAGAGGTGAAGTCAGTGAATGTACAGCGAGGTTGGATGGTGAGGAATTGGAAAATGTGAGTACGTTTAAGTACTTGGGTAGTGTGATGAGTAAGGATGGAGGTTTGGAGGGTGAAGAGCTTGAAAGGGTACAGCAGGGAAGAAAGGTTGCTGGTTCTTTGAAAGCAGTGATAAGAAACAGGGAAGTGAGCATGGAAGTGAAAAAGTTACTACATGACAGTATTGTGATACCAACTCTAACGTATGGAAGTGAAGCTTGGACAACAATCATTGTTGGAAGGACACAAGTCAAGAGTGAGAGCAGTGGAAATGAGTTAAGAGGAGCCTTTGGAGTCACAAGGAGAGACAGGCTGACGAATGAGGATATAAAGGAACGTTGTGGTGTGGATGTGGATGTGATAGGAAGCGTTGTGAGGAACACACTAAGGTGGTTTGGCCATGTGGAGAGGATGGAGGGTGAGAGACTGACGAAGAGAGTGTACTGTATGTGAGTGAGGTGGAGGGGGGAAGAGGGAGGGGGAGGCCAAGGATGAGATGGAGGGATGGGGTGGAGAGGTATACGAGAGAGGGGGGTGTGAGCTGGAATCAGGGCAGTGAAATGGTGGGGGACAGGGTGACGTGGAGGTGATTTGTTTGTGGCCACCCCAAACGGGATTGACGCATCTGGCAATAGATAGATAGATAGATAGATAAAACAGAAGGTCCTGGCATATTCACCTAGTAGGTATCCAATTAAATGTCCCCCAAAGAAGGTTGTGGTTGTGGTAGTTGTGGTAGGGGTAGTTGTGGTTGTGGTAGCAGTCTCTCTACAGCTACATGGCCAATTACTTAACATCCAGGTCTTTTTTCTTCTTCTTCACTATCAGGCTGCCTTCTCCCCAACTCACACCCCTGAAAAAGAATATTCCTTATAAGCCATGACAAGAAAATCTCAATAAAAAATCAAAATATCCATACACAAACAAAACCACAATTCCACACACACAGACACCCCAAACTCCACACAGTCACCCCCAAATCCACACACACACACCCAAAATCTCCAAATACACCCCCAATCTACACACACACCCAAACCCTACACACACACACACACCCAAATCCACAAACATACACAATCCAAACTCCACACAAACACCCCAATCTACACACATACATACACACCCAAAATCTACACACACACACACACACACACACACACAAATACACACACAACCCAAGCTCCACATACATACACCCCACCCCAGAGTTCACACCCGGCTCTGTTATGTTATTTTCTTACCCTTTCAATCATCTGAGTAGGCTTTAGAAACACTCAGGCCTGTTTACAATACAAATTAAAATCAATATCACCACAGAAGCAATTAATGGAGAGAGAAAGGTAATTATTGGAGAGAAAAAATACTTATTGGAAAGAGAAAGGAAAAATATCTTACCAAAATTGCAGACCCTTCCCCTGTAATTGCTGGAGCCTGACTGACCAAAAGCCGGCACATTCCACCTACCTCCGCATTCCTTCCCTCCCTCCCTCCCCCCCACTAGTTTCCTCCCCCCCTCCACCACCTCCTCCCTCCCTTCACAGCCCCTCTTTCCTCCACCTCTCTCTCTCTCTCCTTCCTTCTCCTCCTTGTCTTCCTTTTTCTTTCCACCTCTTCCTCCTTCCTGAAAAGCACTCTTCCTCCAATTCTCCTCCCTCCTGACATCCTCCCTTCCCTCCACCCCCACTAGTTCTCCCCCCCCCTCTTTCCTCCAACACTCTCTCTCTCTCTCCTTTGTCTTCGTTCTTCCTTCCACCTCTTCCTCCTCCCTGAAAAGCACTCTTCCTCCTGTCCCTCTCCCTCCTTACATCCTCCCTTCCCTCCACCCCCACTAGTTCCCCCCCCATCTTTCCTCCACCTCTCTCTCTCCTTCCTTTTTCTTTTTTTCTTTCCTTCCTCTCTCCTCCTTCTCTCTCCATCTCTTGTCATCAATCTTCCTACCCTCTTCCTCCTCCTTGAAAAACACTTTTCCTCCATCCCCCCTTACCTCCTCTCTCCCCTCCATCCCTCCTTACCTCCTCTCTCCCCTCCATCCTCCCCCTTTCCTCCCCCTCCTCTTATGGAAAAACAACTAACTCAAAAGACAAATGGCCACCCCTTATGGGATTATGGTGTCTGGTTATACTGTTGTTAGATATGCTATAGATAGATTTAGAGAGAGAGAGAGAGAGAGAGAGAGAGAGAGAGAGAGAGGTTTTCCTGCTGATGAGGTAGTGGATATGAAAAACTACCCATATGCAACTCCTCCTCTCTATGCGAGGTGCTCAATATGAAATAAGAAGAAACTATCTTCATAGACCTGCAGCAAAACTACTGCAGCCAAGTTAAAAAGTTTCTTTGAAACTCGTAGAATGTGAAACTGTTTTATTAATAGGCCTTCTTATGGACAATACTGAAAACTGCTAAATAATCAGCTGATGCAACAGCTAACATGTCATTTCAACTCAAAATTTCAAGCCAAGGAACTCTGCATTTCATAAGTCACTAAAATGACTCTTTATAATCCAAACAGAAAGTCACATAACAGTCAGTTGATGTGTCAGCCAACAGAACAGCTGACATGATAAAATCGATTCAAAATTTCAACCTGAACAACTTTGTATTTCATAAGAATTTTGCTCTGAGCTCTCCAAAAGCAGATATTCCAGAAGGAGAAATATGAAAAAGATCCTCAGATATACAGACCTGTCAGCTTCACCACAGGTAAAAATACCCATACATAAGAGCTGCCCACTTACCGACCTGTTGGCTTCACCCACACATAAGAGCTGCCAACGTACAGACCTGTTGGCTTCACCCATACATAAGAGCTGCCCACTTATAAGATGTGCCCTGTTTAAAAATTATCCATATGTAGTACAGGCAAACCCCGATTTAATGATGTAATTGTTTAAGTAAAATCCCATCACTAGGTGGCATACTGTAACTCAGGGTAGATTTAACATGTAACGTACAGGATAGGGATGCATTTTGGTGCCTTGGGTTTCCACCCAACCAAGTCCTAAACCCACTCAAATGAGTCCAGAAACAAGTTTCTAGCTAACCTTAACCCTAAATAGCTTTAAAACAAGCTAACTAAGCCTAAAAACATGGGGTGTGAGTTGGGAGCAGGGCAGTGAAATGGTGGGGGACAGGGCGACGTGGAGGCGATTTGTTTGTGGCCACCCCAAATGGGATTGAGGAGTCTGGTAACAGATAGATAGGTAGACAGACCTCACCTAAACCCAAAATTAAATCTGAAATTCATTAAATATGTCTGGAAAAAATTAAACTTAGTAAACTGTACCCCAAAATGACACTGTTCACTCCACCTGTGACTAAAACACATTATTCTACGTCTAAAAGCAGTTTATATTTATTAAAAAAAAAAAAAAAAAAAAAAAAAAAAAAAAAAAGTCATACCGGGGTTTGGCCATCGTTCAGTGAGGTAGGATGGCATTTCTACCCCCATCGCTATGTGGGTGAATCGCATCTAGGCATATCGTATCTCGGGGTCGGCCTGTAGCCTTCCTGTTGACACGAGGCTATCTATCTACCTATCTATCGTCAGACGCCCTAATCCCATAAGGAGTGGCCACTTCATTTAAGCAGGATGACTCTTACATGTTTTTTTTTTTTTTTCCCACTGAGTGCCTTGTATCAGCACTCAATGAAAAAAAATACCCACGTGTACGAGTCTTCCTGCTTATACAATGTGGTCGATATGAAATATGTCTGTATGTAAGCTTTCCCTCTTATCGGCAGTGCTCAGTACAAAGAAATACCTGTATGTAATGGTTTTCCTGTTGATATGAGGCACTGGATATGAAAAAATACCCATACATAAGAGTCTTCCGGCAATACAAGACCTCGCTGTGAAATAATACCCATACGCAAGAGTTGTTCTGCTTATACGAGGTGCTTGATATGAAAAACTACCCATACGTAAAAGTCTTTCTATTTATACAAGGTCTTAATATGAAAAAATACCCATATGTAAAAGTCTTTCTGCTAATATGAGGTGCTCAATATGAAAAAATGCCCATACATAGGTGCTTTCCCACTTATACGAAGTGCTCAATACAAACAAATATCCACATGCAAAAGCTTTCCTGTGCATGCAAGATGTTTGATGTGAAAAAATAGCGATTTCTAATTATTTTCCTGTTCACATGACATACCCAGTATGAAAAAAATACCCATACATAAGCTACTCCACTTACACAAAGTCTCCAGTACAAAGAAATAGAGTATACGTATGTTCAGAGTTTTCCTGTGCAAATGTGGTGCTTGATATGAAAAAGTACCCATTAGTACTAGTCTTCCTGCTCATACAAGGTACTCAATAGGGGGGAAAAAAAAAATACAGTACTCATACGCAGTTTTTATGCTGATATAAAGCGCTCGATTAAAAGAAATACCTGTACTCATATACAGGAGTTTTTATGCTGATATGAAGTGCTCGATTAAAAAAAAATACTCACAGATAGCTTTTATGTTGATATGATGCCCTCTATTAAAAATGCTCATACACTAGAGCTTTTATGCTGCCATGAAGTGCTCGATTAAAAACAAATACTCATATGAAGGAGTTTTTATGCCGATATGAAGCGCTCGATTAAACAAAATACTCACATGAAGTTAATAAGCAGATATGATGCGCTTGATTTTAAAAAAATACTCATGAGGAGTTTTTATGCAGATATGATGAGCCTGATTAAAAAAAAAAATACTCATACACTGGGAGTTTTTATGCAGATATGATGCCCTCGACTAAAAAAAATTCCTGAGTGGACAACCTAACCCCTACAGATAACGGAGGTTTTCGTTCGTTTCGTTTCATTTTTAAAGGCTCCAACATGCTTGCATGTGTCGGCCTTGGTCACCTAATGGCGGCTCTCCACGCTGCATGATCCATTGCAGCCTCCCTGTTCAGTCCCTTAACCCTAAGGTCACACTTAATGACCTCGTCCCATGTCTTTCTCAGTCTTCCCCTCATAAACCCACCCCCAATATTAACACTTCTCACCCAATTATCATCCCCCATCCTCTCCACATGTCCAAACCACCTCAATCTACCTCTCCTCATCACAACACCAATACACTCCAGTCACATCCTACCTCTCAACTCTTCCATCGTAAACCCAGCCCCTCCAGGCCTTGGACGCAGAGACGCACTGCACATCCACCTAATCATTGTCATTTCTGTACGTCTGAGCCGGCAAATATCTTCCTCCTTCACTGCCCAGGTCTCACTACCATACAGCATTACACTCCTAACACATGCTGCATACAAAGACCCCTTAGCACGTAGGGAGAGCCTTCTTAATGTCATGAGAGGCAAGAGCTCCCTGAACTTCTTCCAATCACTTCTCACCCTAGCCACAGAGCTAGCTCCAGCTCCACCTCCAGCAGACAACATGTCTCCCAAATAACAAAACTCTTCCACACACTCAAGAGATTCACCTACAAGTTCAATCCTTTCAAGTCTGACAATCTCCACCTGCTCACAACAATTCAAATTATCATCTTTATATTTACCTGCCATAGCAGTCGACACTGGAGTATGCATCTTCCCTTCGGAGGAATCGACGAGCCTGGCTGTAGGACCTGCCCGGACAAGGAATCATCAGGCCCCGGACGAAGAGTCATCAGAGCCCAAACGAAGAATCATCGGAGCCCAAACAATCATCGGAACCGGAATGAAGAATCCACCTGGGCCTGCCAACAGCTCTAGACTCTCCCTATCCCCACTGTCCCAGGAAGTGGATGGTGAGCTGCAGTCAGTGTTGCCAGATGCTGGCCCTAAAATATCTGTAGAATCATCCATAAAATTTCTTGAGATTTGAAAAAAATTCTGTAGATCACAATTTCACGCATATATTGACAAAAGGTATGCAAATATGTCTTAGAATTTATCTGTGCCTTTATTTAAAAGAAAAAGAAATATGATTAATTCCATACGAATAATCTAAGATTAATAGTTTTATTAAGAATATGGTATGAATTTTCATATTTCAGATTCATAAAATGCGGGTTAACACAGTTACTATGGGTCAAGTTAGACACGAACCTAAGTGAAAACTTATACTGAAAACAAGGGCTAAAAGAGCGAGCCCCTTTTTCACTTTTCGTTTTGCTCATAACTTTCTAGGCCAAATAACTATAACCTTGTTATATTAGATAACCGTAGGAACAGTCGCTAACACCACTAATATATTCCAAATATGTCCAAACTTCCGAAACTAACTCTAACATACCTGCTTCTGACTCCCTCAGAATGTAAACAAAAATGGCAGTACACCGGCGCATTCGATAGTAGAAAAATGTATATATTTAATATTGAAATTTTCGTATTAGTTCACAGATTAAGCAGTTTATAAGTACATTAATCGTTATACTGCAAGTACTAGTCTAATACAGCTTAAGCGACATAATTTGAAATTAAAGAAAATACAATACTTCATAGAAAACTTTACGTTTCAAGGGTTAACTACTGTATACAATACGTTTTCTTTCAGGACTGTCCTCTTGCCCATGCTAAATTTCTCTGTGGTATTTGTAAATTGAATTCCTTTCCATATTGCTTGTAAAATTTCTTGAGAATTTCTGTAATATATCAAAATATTCGTAGAT
>NW_027644640.1:0-14985 GCF_032717465.1 Coenobita brevimanus | reverse complement strand
TTTCTCAGTGGGCTGACTATAAAAATCCTGTATCTCCTATTGCGTTTTCTTAATGCTTGTCGGCAATCCGGCGTCCACCAATGTGCTCTATGCTTCGCATGAACTGTAGAAGTCTTGGGAATAGCAGCCTCAGCTGCGTGTAATATGGATTGGGTTATATTTTCGACCTTAACATCTATGGTCTCCCCAGATATATCTAAATTGGCGATCCTTGAGAAGGATCCCCAATCTGCTTTCTTATAGTTAAATTTTGGAGGTGGAGGGTCCGAAATGATGTCGCGTGTATAAGAAAGACAGATGGGTAAATGATCACTTCCCAAGGAGTCGTCGTAAGGGTCCCATGAGAGATCTTGATGTATACCAGGGGAGGCCAAAGATAAGTCAATGGCCGAAAAGTTACCAGTACGATCATCTACACGAGTCGCTCTACCATCGTTCAGAAGACAGAGGTTGGACTGTAGTATTAGGTCAGCTACTTGCTCCCCACTGTCACGGGGTTTTTATAATATCACGGTAATTTTGATATATAAATGGTTAAATATTATTTAAACTGATAATAATATTCAATAATATTGAAGAGCAGAGACAATGATTGTCTTGCTACATCAAGCAACGATTACTTTACGCTGGCTTAGCACGATTCTCTGAGAACGAGAATTTATAAACTTCCTCAACAGTACACAGCAGTCTAATTATTCACAATTGCTGAATTACTGCACTGTTAGCCTCTGGAGAAAGTTACATCACCCCTGACAATAAATAACTAATACTAATAATAATAACATCAGGTTCTTGCTGATGCATTAACTCCTGGCACAACGGATTTTAAGTTAATACAACAAGACTGGTCTAAGTACCAGTTATGAAAGCAAACGTTTATGCAAGCTAGGAGCTATATGGAAAATAAGCTTAATTATGGAGAAATGAAACAAGATTTTTACTCTACATTAAGCTCAAGAAATAGAACTGTTAAATTTATTAATTGCAAAAACAAATTTAACATTACATTTCAAATCAAATTAAATGAGACGCACTCGCTCACTCACACAGAAGCTAAATACTTACGCCTAGGAAAAACACCTTAACTAAACTCTTAAGACTACAAAATACACAAAGGAAATACTAGTCAATGAATGCGGTGTATCACCCAAAGCTGGAGAACTAAAGGTGGGAGCTTGGAGAAACTGTAAGTGGAGTTTGGGTACTAGCTGACCTCTCGCACTGCTGCACAGGCCCTGTCTCCGTCACAGCAAACACTAAACTGAATTCAAATAATGCATAGGCAGGACGACAAGCCACCAAAAGAAGGCGTGGCTAACGGTTTATGCAAGCAGAGGCGAACGATAAAGAAACAATTGTATCGCTCAGTAGCGCACTTAGTGGCGTGCATTAAATCGGTCACTTATGAAAGTGACGAATGATTTGGAAAGTATACCCCGAAATGGAGAGAGAAACGGTTAACTGAGCGATACACAGTGAGTTTTCCACTAATAGTTCGTGGCTTCTCACAAAAAGGAAATGTCGCGAATTGATTCGTGACATTACGCCCCATGAAAATTAAATCTTTCTTCCTTCAGAAGAAAGATTTCAATATACATACATATAAATCCTAACTCAGTCACACAAGATTCACACTGTGGTGTGTGTGCTATCCTGCTACAGGAGAAAATCGCAGTCGCCAGTGAGTGAAAAAACCTCGTATTTACGTTAATAGAAGCAAGCTTGAGGAAAAAACTCCGTGACGACGGTGAAAATCCTGTACTCAGGTCAAACTGAGCGAAAATTCGCTACATTTACACTGACAACTAATTGTTGTGTAGCGTGGTGTATGTAATACACGGTGTAGGTGTGACAGTTGTAGTGTAACTGTACCTACGTGTAAAATGACACAGTAAATAATATAGCGACGACGAAGGCAGAGGAGAAGAGGCGGCAGCGTGCGGCGGACGATCAGCTGGCCCGCACAGCAAAACTGCTACACCCATTGCTGAACCTGCAAAACCAATTAAGGTGGAGCATCAAAAGTGTCAATGAGACAAAATTCTTATTATGTTATAATTACTCTCTCTGGCTAGCAGTCAGTACATGCTATGAAAAGTACACTCGAGGTCGCCATTAATTTTAGCACACGATTATGGTCGGCAAGTTGAGAATCCCTGTGCAAACTCGGGTCTTCCATAGCCTCGAACCGCACACGGGTCCTCAACCTGTGCCTCAACCTACAGTACTTATATTAATATCGGAGAGCTGAGAAACCTTGTGCAAACTTGGGTCTTCCATAGCCTCAAGTCGCCTCTGCGGAGTTCTCTCTCGAACTTCCCCCTTAACCTACAATACTATACTTATATTAGTACCGGGAAGCTGAGAATCCTTGTGCAAACTTGGGTCTTCCATAGCCTCAAGTCGCCACTGCGGAGTTCTCTCTCGAACTTCCCCCTTAACCTACAATACTTATATTAGTATCGGGGAGCTGAGAATCCTTGTGCAAACTTGGGTCTTCCATAGCCTCAAGTCGCCTCTGCGGAGTTCTCTCTCGAACTTCCCCCTTAACCTACAATACTTATATTAGTATCGGGGAGCTGAGAATCCTCGTGCAAACTTGGGTCTTCCATAGCCTCAAGTCGCCTCTGCGGAGTTCTCTCTCGAACTTCCCCCTTAACCTACAATACTTATATTAGTATCGGGGAGCTGAGAATCCTTGTGCAAACTTGGGTCTTCCATAGCCTCAAGTCGCCTCTGCGGAGTTCTCTCTCGCACTTCCCCCTTAACCTACAATACTTATATTAGTATCGGGGAGCTGAGAATCCTTGTGCAAACTTGGGTCTTCCATAGCCTCAAGTCACCTCTGCGGAGTTCTCTCTCGAACTTCCCCCTTAACCTACAGTACTTCTATTAGTACCGGGAAGCTGAGAATCCTTATGCAAACTTGGGTCTTCCATAGCCTCAAGTCGCCTCTCAACTTCCCCCTTAATTTAAGGTACATAATATGCATGTACAGGCCCTGGACATACTGTGTCCTGTGGGGCCAATGGGCGAGATGTCAGGTCTGCACCCACTTCACCACTACCCTGTCTCTCAACTGACTCAGAGATTACAGGTGTGGTTACAAATGGCACAGGAAGGGCATGTCCCTGATTAGTGGTGATACTTTGGCACACACTGCAGGAACGGACATAACTATCTATGTCCCGTCCCATCCCTGGCCAGAAAAAGTCAGCTCGGATACGGCCCTGGGTCTTCCTTTTGCCCATGTGACCTCCTGAGACTGAACAATGACCCCATTGTAACACTGCTAGGCGGTACTTGGCGGGAACGACAAACTGCAGTCGAACCTCGCCCTCGGGTGTTCGTGACTCACGGTAGAGCCGTCCTTGTTTGCGAAGGAACTTGGCTCGACCTCCCCGTGAATACTTAATCACTCGACCCTTTTGTTTATTCCGCACGGCAGCAAGTGTCGGGTCAGAATGTTGTTCTTGTTCAACAAGTTGACTACACATCAGATCTTGCGGCGATTCAATGATCACTGGGGTGACACAGTCTGGAGCCTCAGTCATGGCTCGTGTTACCGCAGCAGCCGAAGTCTGAGTAGCGTCATCGGAGCAACTATCCTTGACTCCATTAATATTGCCTACTATAAAGTCAAATAGAGGCTCTGGCATGACAACCGCAAGTGTCGTACCAGTATAAAATGGAGATGCCACCTGGATACATGCCTCAGGGAACAATCTCACTGATCCATCAATAAGCTTTGCATGGATCTGTCGACCTGTATACTGCTCAGGCCGAACTAAACTCTGCTTAACAGAGCAACCTGAGGAACCATTGTCTCTCAGGACCTTCACAGGAATGCCTCCCACAAACCCTGGCTGAACAAGGAAGGTACTGTCACCTGTGGGAGGGCCTGTGGAGGAAGCAGCTAGCCACTCATGAGGCTGCTGAATTGATGTGGCAAACATTGTGCCTTGAGGGTTATATTGGGAAGATGGAACATTGGCCATCTGTGGAGGGGGGTTCACTGTCACTGTGGGACTAGTGAACTGTGGGGAAGTACCCACACTGGTAGGGACGTGACCACCATGCTGCTGCTGAGGAATGAAGGCTGCATTCGCTTCCTGCCTCTTTTGAGCTGGTGGTGAAAAAGTTTGTCCCGACGGTCGGTTGCGTGGCTGATACTGCTGCTGGTTAGGGTACTTGTTGTACCTCTTCCACTCAGGTTTCTGAGTGTTTTGCCCCTGGTCCTTCCACTGCGGTTTTGGACCTTGGCCATTATTCTGAGAACGGCCTTGGTGCTGGGATTCAGTCTGAGACGGCTTCCCAGACTTGGCAGTATCTTTTCTGCTCCAGGTGTTTTGCTTACGAGCTTGATACCCGTATGCAGTAAAGAATGCGTCAGCCTTCTCTGCCATTTGGCTGGCATCTTTCACCTGGCAGATCTTAAGCTGTGCTATGAGCTCAGCAGGCCACGACCTCTCTAGCTGTGTACGCAGCATAAGGTCAATTATCCCCTCACGCGTGGAAGGAGTTTCATCTTTCTCCATCCACTCATTTAAGTAAGCTGTGAGACGATCAAGGAACTGAACAGCTGTCTCCTTGTCTTGGAGACGAGCTCGCATGAACTGAACTTTGGCGTCGTCTACTGTGAGACCATACGCCTTAATGAGTGCAGCTTTCATCATCTCATATGTGAGATTGTCTCCACGAATTCTGTGGAGAATATCGAGGGCAGGGCCCTCAAATAGGCTAAGAAACTGAAGCCGCTTAGCTGCCTCATCCAGTTGATATAAGTCTGCCATGTCCTCAAAACGAGCTATGTACGGCTCGATTCGCTCGCTTTCCTTGTATGAAGGAAGCTTGATGCGTGGGGTCGCCAGGACATGTGCAGGGGGAACGCTCGTGGAGCTTGGACCAACTGCACCAGACGTGTCTGAAGCCAAGGAATCTCGCTTGAGCTTCAGCACTTCAAGTTCATGTCTCTCGCGTGCTTCTCGCTCGGCACGTTCGTGTTCTCGTTCTCTGTCTCGTTGTTCACGCTCGTATTCGCGCTGTTCTCGCTCTTTTTCTAACTCGAGCTCGCGTTGTTTCTGCTCGTATTCGCGCTGTTTCTCACGCTGCTCTTGTTCATAAGCACGCTCTCTTTCACGTTCCTCACGCTGTTCTCGCTCGTATTCGCGCTGTTCTCGCTCGCATTCGCGCTGAATCCTACGCTCTTCACGAGCATCTTTCTCACGTTCTTGCTCGTAATTGAACCGTGAGAGAACGTAACTCTGTATTTTCTCTGGGTCTGTGAGACCAATATCTTTGGCTTCCTGTACATATACAGCTGTAGCCATGATGCTAGCTCAATTTACTAAGTAACCGAAATTGAGTACTGACTGCTTAGCGACGAATACTAATAAACACAAGTAAAGAGTACAGACACAAGCTAGTGGTGACCAGTCTTATCCAGTTAACTGGCAAAGAATAAATCAAAAATGTAAATGACTGGGAAGACTCAATAATAAACACAATGGGTACGCCGACTTCCCAGAAGCGAATAAAATTGTCTGGCGTTACCAAAAATAAACTAGAGTTAAGTATTCTATTGATTAATAAAGCAAAATTCACTTGCTAAATTAAGGGTAAACACCAGTAAGCTTGTGCCTATAAACTTTAATGATAAATACCTAAATATGAATGAGTGAGCACTATCTCGTGAATAGCTTTAGAGCTAGGAGTTAATATCCTGGAATGAGGTCGCCAATTGTCACGGGGTTTTATAATATCACGGTAATTTTGATATATAAATGGTTAAATATTATTTAAACTGATAATAATATTCAATAATATTGAAGAGCAGAGACAATGATTGTCTTGCTACATCAAGCAACGATTACTTTACGCTGGCTTAGCACGATTCTCTGAGAACGAGAATTTATAAACTTCCTCAACAGTACACAGCAGTCTAATTATTCACAATTGCTGAATTACTGTACTGTTAGCCTCTGGAGAAAGTTACATCACCCCTGACAATAAATAACTAATACTAATAATAATAACATCAGGTTCTTGCTGATGCATTAACTCCTGGCACAACGGATTTTAAGTTAATACAACAAGACTGGTCTAAGTACCAGTTATGAAAGCAAACGTTTATGCAAGCTAGGAGCTATATGGAAAATAAGCTTAATTATGGAGAAATGAAACAAGATTTTTACTCTACATTAAGCTCAAGAAATAGAACTGTTAAATTTATTAATTGCAAAAACAAATTTAACATTACATTTCAAATCAAATTAAATGAGACGCACTCGCTCACTCACACAGAAGCTAAATACTTACGCCTAGGAAAAACACCTTAACTAAACTCTTAAGACTACAAAATACACAAAGGAAATACTAGTCAATGAATGCGGTGTATCACCCAAAGCTGGAGAACTAAAGGTGGGAGCTTGGAGAAACTGTAAGTGGAGTTTGGGTACTAGCTGACCTCTCGCACTGCTGCACAGGCCCTGTCTCCGTCACAGCAAACACTAAACTGAATTCAAATAATGCATAGGCAGGACGACAAGCCACCAAAAGAAGGCGTGGCTAACGGTTTATGCAAGCAGAGGCGAACGATAAAGAAACAATTGTATCGCTCAGTAGCGCACTTAGTGGCGTGCATTAAATCGGTCACTTATGAAAGTGACGAATGATTTGGAAAGTATACCCCGAAATGGAGAGAGAAACGGTTAACTGAGCGATACACAGTGAGTTTTCCACTAATAGTTCGTGGCTTCTCACAAAAAGGAAATGTCGCGAATTGATTCGTGACACCCACGACCATCGATCCTCAAGCTACCCCATTGATAGTGATGGGCGTTAAAATCGCCCAACACTAACTTATTTCCAGGCAGGTGTTCCACTAGTGAATTTAAAGCATCACTATCAATGGGGCCATGTGGAGGACAGTACAGAGAGCAAATAGACAGATACGTGTTATTAAATTTTACTCTGCACGCGACCGCTTCCAGAGTAGAATTTAGAATCACTTCCGTTTGTGGGTGTGATTTATGTGTGTATATGGCAACTCCGTGACCTTCATATCTTCTATACGAGTGATAGTGTCTGAACTGTGGAGGATCAGGGTGATCCTCCAGGTGCGTCTCCTGTAAACAAACAACGTCTGGCCTGTGTATAGAAAGCAAGATTGCTATATTGTGTAACTTATTCCCAATACCTCTACAATTCCACTGTAATACAGTGAAAGCGACGGTTTAAGATTTTCGTTGGGGGCCAGTGTGCTTTGTCTAATTTTGTCGCCCGCCGGCCTGCTAGTGAATACCGTGGGACCTATCCCGGTGCTTGTTAATGGAAACCTCCATATTGTCATCAATAACTAGGTTCCCAGCCTCAACCGAGGAAGAGCTAACCTTTCTCTCCCTCGCTGGAGTAGGAACCGGAAGGACATGCGGATGTGACTGTTTCGTGAGGGTGGTCATGTTACTTTTACTAGACTTGTCAGGCTTCGTTTTAGGCCGTACCGATGAAGAGGCAGCAGCAGCCTGAGAGTAAGTTGATGCCTTAGGGATGTCAGTGAGAGAGTTGGAACGGACAGGAGGTCGAGATGGAGATGTACTGTGAGTGGCAGGAGGGAGAAAGACAGGGTCAGTCTGGGTCTCTACAGAGCACATCACAGGACGGGGACATTACCGCCGAAGCATAGGACCTATTTGGCGTGGGAGTTGCATGCAACTCCTTCACCTTTTCCTAGCTTCGTAATAGGAAATGCCCTCAGTTGCCTTCACTGTGCAGACTTCCTTCTCCTCCTTCCACTTGGGACAATCCCTAGAGGAAGTGGAGTGAGCGCCCTTGCAGTGAAAGCAACAGACCGTCTCAGATGTACAATGTTCCGCATCATGACCCTGGCTTGCACACTTGCCACACACTGGCTGGGAAGCCCGACAAGTCTTCGAACCATGCCCATACAACTGGCATTTCAAACAACGGAAAGGGTTAGGGATGTATGGTCGAACGTGAATGATTTCATAACCAACTTTGACTTGACTAGGAAGAGAAATTTTGGCAAATGTCAAGATAATAGTTGCTGTCTTCGTCCTTATGCCTTCCGAATAACGAGTTATGAATTTAGCTTCAATTACATCTTGCTGCGCCAATTCTTGTACGATTTCGTCCTCGCTCATCACCATGAGATCCCTGCAAGTGACAACACCCTTGCAAGAATTCATGGAGACTGGGATTTTGGCTTCGACATCGTAACAGTGGAATTTACGCAGTTTCAGCAAATCTCTCACTTGTGACGAGTTAACAGTTTTTACCAGGAGATCTCCGTTAGCAAGTTTTTTCACTTGTTCGACTTCTCGTGCACAGTGGTCAATCACCTTCTTGATAAGGAAGGGATTGAGACTGGACAGGGGAGTCGAACCTAGAGCATGGATAATGACGAATGTGGCATTGTCAACAGGAACGTCAAGTGGGGCACGAGTTTGGCGTCCGTCAGTCTGGGGGTGGTCAGTCCGGTTGTTACATTCGTCAGGACCACCTCCCCCCCTGAAGGGGGGGGAGGCAGCAGGGGCGTCCGTCATAGCAACCACTTCCCCCTCACGGGGGAAGTGGGAAGAAGGAGAAAAACAAGCAAGGGACAAGGTACCTGGGAAAGACACACCTAGTCTGAGATTACCCTCTCAAACCACTCTCGGGAGGACGCGCCCGTGTATAACTCACACCCCAGAGCGATCAGTGGGGGGTACACTCCAGAGGTGAGTAAGCAAAGGCAATCTCAGGAAACAGATATAGACACTTACTATATCTCTAAAGGGCTGGGAGGAGAATTAGTACTAGCTAACCTAACTTTATTGAAAAACGCCCTAGTGGCGGAGAAAACAAAGCTAAAGCCGGTGAGGCAACCCTGCAGCTAGAGGAGAGCCAGAAAAACACGTCTGCACACTCCACGACCATGTATCAAAGTCCGCAATGATGCAGAGACTGAGCTCATTATATAGGGGCCAGCAGAGCCTGATACAACTTGTAAGAAGGATGCGCAAATGAAGCCACGGGGACAAAGAGATGAAAATCCTGCAAAGTATAACAGAGAGAACGACTTACTCTACTATAACGGTAGAAGGGGGGGACTGAGGCAGAACACGCTCGTGATCAAACATGCAGCATACTGTGCGTTAAAATTACACAAAGGATGATGAAATCATAGGCTATGTAACACCTCCCCACAAAGAAAAAAGAAATTTACAAAGGAAATTTCTTATTACTCTAAAACAATCTGTATATGGCATTACAGACCATGCAAAGGTCTTTCCTAATATTACAAAACATGAGATCTCCCTAGCACGTTCAGTCATAGGTACTTGCCAGTATCCCTTTAACAAATCAAACTTACTTATGTACCTGGCCTTTCCGATCTTGTCTATGCAATCTTCCACGCGAGGAAGAGGGTAAGTGTCCGTTTTGGTTATCTGACCAACACGCCTGCAGTCAATGCAAAGCCGCTGTGACCCACCTGGCTTAGGGACCAAAGTGACAGGAGAACTCCACTCGCTCTGACAGGGCTCAATCATTTTGTGGTCCAACAGGTAGCCAAGCTCCTTCTGGATGAGAGGAACTTTCACTGGGTTCACACGGTAAGGAGGCAGTTTAATTGGCTTTGCGTCTCCAACCTCGACATCATGCATCAACACAGTAGTTCTTCCTGGAGTGGCACGGAACACTTGCGGGTACTCCTGCAGTAATGCCGAAAACTCCTGCCTTTCCTTGGGAGGTAGATGAGAAAGCTTAGTCTGGAGATCATTCATGATATCAGGATTCTTCCCCAAACTATCACTCAGGCTCATACTGCATGGGAGAGCTTCACTTGCAGACTCGGGTGGAACAGCTACAGTGCAGACTGGATTATTTTCGTCCCGCCTGTGATATAACTTTAGCATGTTGATGTGACATAGTTGCTTGCTCTTTCTACGATCTGGCGTGGCGATGACATAGTTGACATCACTGAGTTTCTTCTCCACGAAATAAGGGCCACTAAACTTGGCTTGAAGAGGTTGCCCATGAACTGGTAGCAGAATCAAAACCTGATCTCCTGGCTGAAAGTGGCGTAACCTGGACTTCTTATCATACCAAGTCTTCATCTTCTCCTGAGCAGCTCCTAAATTCTCTCTCGCCAGCTGTAAAGCAGTGGACAGCCGTTCTTTGAACTTCATCACATACTCCAGCAGGTTGACGTCATCTTCCTCTGACAGCCAGCATTCCTTGAGTAACTTAAGGGGTCCTCTTACTTCATGGCCAAACAGTAGTTCAAAAGGTGAGAAGCCCAGTGATTCATTTGGAGATTCTCTTGCAGCAAACACAACGAATGGAAGACCTTTATCCCAGTCTTTCTGATGTTCCAAACAGTATTTCTTGAGCATCGATTTGAGTGTTTGATGATATCTCTCCAATGCTCCTTGGGTCTGGGGATGGTAAGCTGAAGACGTGATCTGGGTGATGCCCAACTCTTTCAGAGACTGCTTGAAAACGTTTGACATGAAATTACTTCCCCTGTACCTCCTTGGGCAGACCAAACTTTGTGAAGAACCCTAGCATTTCCTTAACCACGTTCTTTGCTGAGATGTTTCTAAGTGGAATGGCTTCAGGATAACGAGTAGCCATATCAATCATGGTCAACACATAAGAAAATCCTGAAGAAGTCTTAGGAAGAGGGCCCACAATATCCACCAACACACGGGTGAAAGGCGCCTCAAAAGGAGGAATGGGAACTAGAGGTGCAACCTTTTCGGTCTGATTACACTTCCCCACAACTTGACAGGTGTGACAAGACTTACAATACCAGGAAACATCCCTGAAGATACCTGGCCAGTAGAAGTGTTTCAAAATGCGTGCCACAGTCTTCCTCACTCCAAGGTGTCCTGCCAAACTGGAATCATGAGCCACTCGAATGATATCCTGCCTACAAACACGAGGGATGACAACTTGATGTACAACCTCCCATTCACAGTCGGCTGATGCTGTTGGGGGTCTCCACTTCCTCATAAGTACTCCTGACTTTACATAATAACAAGTAGAAGCACCGGCTGACTCTTCTTCACTGTAAGCAGAGTTAGCTAGACCTTTCAACTCAGGGTCAGCAACCTGCAACTCAACCAACTCTTGACGAGACAAATTATCAACACTACGGGGTACTGCCTCATCTGGTGAGTGGTCCAAATTAGCAAGAAAAGTGTCAGCTAGGATAACATCATCATCATCATTATCCTCTAAATCACCAGTAACTTTAGACTTAGCCCTAGTGACAGCACATGCAGGGAACACATCAGGGACATCACAATCCTGGGACACAGCCACTGGCTCACTAGACAACTGAGGAGCTGGACACACTTGACTTCCACCAATATCATTTCCAAGTAAGAAAGTTACACCTGACATTGGGAGTGTCTCAACCAACCCAACCATAACGGAACCATTAACAAAACCAGACTCTAAATTCACTCTGCACAGAGGGACAGAGAAGTAATTATTCCCTACACCTTGTAAGATTACAGTTTCATCAGAGGAATTAACATTAGAGCCTAGAACACTGGTCAGCATAAGGGATTGGCAAGCACCTGTATCACGATATATTTGAACTGATTTCCTGTCATTACTGTCCAGAGGACTGACAAAACCATCAGACAGGAAATTAGCACATGAACTCTTGAGAGTGTCACCCACGTTACTGCTCAAAAGAGGAGCTCCATCATGAGAATTTAAGTTACCCCTCAAAGCAGGTTCAGTTAACTCAGTTAAAGAATTCTGGGAACTCTCAAGAGTGGACACTAGACCAATTGACTGAATATTTAAAGACTCCTTTTTGTTCACATCACGCTGTCTCCTGAAACATCTCTCTGTAGTATGACCAAGCTTACTACAATAAGTACATTTACTTTTCTGAAATCTAGAGGTGAAGCTGGTATTTACTTCCTGAGAAACATCATCTTTATTCTCTTTCCTGTTACCTGTACTCTGAGTAGAGGCAACGTACTTACTCTCAGCTTTCCCTTTTTCTCTAGAATATCTCTTGTGAGTGAGAACATACTCATCAGCTAAAACTGCAGCATCAGACAAATTATCTATTCTTTTCTCATCAAGATATAGGCTTACATCTTTACTAATACACCTTTTGAAGTCCTCCAGCAAAATCATCTGCTTAAATTTGTCAAAATCAGAATCCACATTCTTAGAATTTAACCACTGCTCTAACAAATCTTCTTTGATTTTTGCATACTCAACATGGGATTGCTTATCTTGCTTGTAAGTTGTCCTAAATTTTACTCTATAAGCTTCAGGAACAAGCTCATAGGCCTTAAGAATCAAGCTCTTAACTACATCATAATTATCAGACTGATCCTGAGGCAAAGATGCATAAGTTACTTGAGCTTTACCGGTGAGAACAGTTTGAAGGAGTACTGGCCAATACTCCTTAGGCCAATTAAAACCTGTAGCTACCCTCTCAAACAACTGAAAATACTTTGTTAAATCAGATTCATTAAAAGGAGGGACAAGTTTAACATTTTTAGCCACATCAAAATCATCAGAGCTAGATGATCCAGTTCCACCTTGTTTCATGCGATACTCATGGTCTGCCTGAATCCTGGCAAGTTCAACTTGTGCCTGAGCCTGTATCTGTGCCTCCTGAATCCGAACCTGAGATTCCGCCTCCTTAGCCCGAGACTCAGCCTCCTTAGCACGTGCTTGAAATTCAGCCTCCTTAACACGAGACTCCGCCTCCTTGGCACGAGCCTCCTGCAGGGCTAGCTGTAACTTAGCTATTTCAATCTGCGTTTGCTCATTTGGAGGAGTTACATTAAACAAGCTTTCATTAATCATGTCAACAATCTGATCTTTAGAATGATGAGAGCGAACAGCAATTCCCAATTGTTGAGCAACAAGCTTAAGTTCATTCTTTGTTCTATTTTCTATATCACACACTGTTTGCACATTTGACAAAAAGTCCTTGGCTTCATCAAGTGTAGTAATAGTAGACATCATGAATAAGTAACAGTCACAAAATATCAAGCAATATCCTTATGATAATATCCTGAATATCCTGATAAGAGGTCGCCAAATTTATGTTACGGAACAGAGAAAGATAATGTACACTTTAAGTGAGAATGCTAAAAATCACTACTGTCCCGTAAAGTTCCAGGTTCAAAACAAAAGAGTTAGGTAAAATTACAAGTTAAAGTTTAATGCTCAAACTAACAACAAAACATTCAGGACTCATAAGGATAATGTAATGGCAAATAAACAGGTTAAATATATGGTTAACTGCAATAGCCTCTATTAACACGAAATTAGCAAGAGTAAATATATCTAAGTCAGCCCTGATAAAATGAGATACCAGATAATACTCAGTGAATGCCAGATAAATTATTACAGATACAAACTATTATCAAAAATGACTGACATAAAACCCAACATTAATCAAAAACATCACTAGGCCTACAAATTAAACTTATGCTATACAGTACAAGAAAAAAATACAACAGTTATACTCAAATTACACACAGCTGCTAGATGGTTGGAGACTTCCTGAGAAATTCACAATAATAATAATAACTGTACAGGGGAGGACAGAGATATGAACAAAATGAGGAGCAGATCTAAGTGGCAATGATGCAGAGACTGAGCTCATTATATAGGGGCCAGCAGAGCCTGATACAACTTGTAAGAAGGACGCGCAAATGAAGCCACGGGGACAAAGAGATGAAAATCCTGCAAAGTATAACAGAGAGAACGACTTACTCTACTATAACGGTAGAAGGGGGGGACTGAGGCAGAACACGCTCGTGATCAAACATGCAGCATACTGTGCGTTAAAATTACACAAAGGATGATGAAATCATAGGCTATGTAACACATCATACCCTCTTTCCTCATTTTATCTCTTTATTCTCTTGCTTCATTCCGTGAGGCTGTCGAGAAGCCTACATATAGTGCTATTGTGCACCTTGGGCGGAGCAGCTACAGGTTCCACACAGGAGCCAAACCTCCTCATATTTACCTGCACCTCGCAGTGGGAAGAACCCTGGCCCGACCCGAGTGAGGCGCTGTCTCAACAAGGGGGCGACAGCACGGTGTATGAAATGTACTGCATCTAAAGGACAGCTCCAAACAAGCAATGACTTACCTCTCTCGACGGGTTTGCTCAGCCAGACACACCGTGGTTACGCAACAGTAACAACTGTTTCTTTTTTTTACATACTCCACCTTTCTCTCTGTAATTAACCCCTTCAGTCGGATGACATCTTTTTATTTTATTCTTGCCATCTTCAGAGAACTTTATTCTACTGAGGAAACACTTTTGGTACTATAAGCGATAATGATGGTTAAAACAAACCTCTAGTCTTAAAAGTTTATCCTATTCTGTGTAAAATCACCTAGAGATAGTAGTAGTTGCAACCTAAGGCTCATTTGAATTGTGAATCCAGTGGACTGCAGGCTGGTGTTGCCTTCCTTCTGCAGTCCACCATCCTCTTTCTCGGGAACAGACGGTGAGTTGAGGAACGTTTGTTACTATTACCAAATAGATCCGCCATCCAGTCATATCGGTGCCACCCCATGAGGGCGAACCTCTCCAGTACCGCTGGAAAAATAAACTACCGAAATACGCCATCTGAACCAAGGGGTTAACGGGCTGTCACAGACAGGTCAGCATTTGCGTCGCCGTCTGCGCCGTGGACACTACTGTATACTTTTTCACTTTAACTTGGCTTATACTGATAACTGTCATCTTTCGACTTTAAGTGCTGAGTTATAACAACAGATTAACACCAGAGAATGATGTTAGTCATGAGGCGGTTATATGGAATGGATGTAGAGCATTATTGTCTGTTCCTGCCTCTGAGCTAAGTGAAATCAGACGAAAAATGGACAAAAATATGAACCAAGTTAACATGAAAGAACTATACCGTCATGCACCCATTACCACACACCACTGTTTACTCGTATTATTGTACC
>NW_027644639.1:0-1998 GCF_032717465.1 Coenobita brevimanus | reverse complement strand
CCACACACTTGCACCCACACATTCACTCGACTTGGAGCCGTCGGTGTACAATTGATGGGACCCCAAGTGACGAACAATGATCTTACGAAACAAGTGGTGGACCTCCGCCTCCGGCGCCTTGGCCTTTGGTGCTGGGAGCCATGTAACATCGACTGTAAAGCCGGGTGGCTCCCAAGGCGCTATATTTTTAAGCACCAACTTGTCACAGTCACTGGGGTCCACATCAAGCTCCTGAGTCAGTAAGTGGAGGCGAGCGGCAAGTGGCCGACGCACCCCCCGCAGAAGGTGGTGGTATTGACGCAGGGGGGTACAGGCCACATTGCCGATATTACTTTTTCTTAATGTCCTTACACCATAGGACAAGGCCAGGTGGTCACGGCGAATACGGAGGGGAGGCACATTCGCCTCCACTTCCATACGAGCTACACGGGTACACCGGACAGCTCCAAGACACATTCGCAAACATTTGTTCTGTAACACATCCAATCCTTTCAGCGTGGCATCGGATGCCGAGCCATACACCTGTGCGCCATAGTCTAGCTTCGATCGAATAAGGGACTTATACACCATTAATAAAGATTTTCTGTCGGCACCCCAGGTAGTACCCGCTAGGTACTTGAGGACATTTAACGGTTTATCACAACGAGCAAGCAAAGTATTAACGTGAAGTTTAAAATTCATTCTACGATCAAAATGTATTCCTAAAAATTTTACAGAATTTTGAAAAGGTACCGCCTGATTATCCAAAGTTAAGCACAAATTAGGTACGTTACGATTAGTGAAAACTATAGCGGCACACTTACGTACGGAAAACTTAAATCCCCACTGCAAGGCCCATTGGTGGACGGAGTCAAGGGCTGCTTGAATCCGCCCAGCCGAAAATTGTGCATTACGGGAAGAGTGCCATATTGCACAATCGTCAGCGTAGAGTGAGTATTTAAGATTCCTCAGGATGGGAGCTGATGACAGAATATCATTGATCATAATACTAAATAAAGTAGGACTAAGCACACTTCCCTGTGGCACCCCGTTTTCCTGGATAAATATATCCGATGTTACGTTACGGGGCAATTTGACAGAGAAAGTTCTGTCCCTTAAGAAATTTGAAATAAAAACAGGCAAATTTCCTCTTAAACCATAAGCATAGAGCTTCATTAGTATACCGTGTCGCCAGGTCATGTCATAGGCTTTATGGATGTCCAAGAACACCCCTATCATGAATTCTTTATTGGCAAATGCCTCTGCAATACAATGCTCCAAATTCATTAAATGATCTAGTGAACTTCTGTATTTACGGAAGCCACATTGTTGATCATTTAACAAATTCTTCGACTCTAAAACAAAAAGAAGCCTATTGTTAACAATACGTTCCATGACCTTACATAGACAAGAAGTCAACACAATAGGACGAAATGAAGTGGGATTCATAAGACGACCAGCCTCTTTGGGTATCGGTATGACGTGCGCAAAGTGCCATGAGTTTGGGAACGTTCGAGACGCCCAAATCTCATTGTACAGTGCTAACATCTTAATCAGGTTGTCCTGATTAAGATGCTGGATCATACCGTACGTGATGGTGTCTGGTCCAGGGCTGGTGTCTTTACAGGATTTAAGGGCAAGGAGCAGTTCATCTAGCGTAAACTCTTGGTTGTACGGGGAGTTTACGTCTTCTGTGGCAAAGTCTAATATCTGTAGCTCAGCCGTGCGTTTATGATGTTGGAAACGTGGGTCATAATTGGCTGAGCTACTTACATGAGAAAAACTCCTGGCGAGGATGTTAGCAACGTCCACGGGCTCGTCATAGATGTTATTATTTATTTGCAAGGTGGTAATGGGGAAATATGGGCCTTTATTATTTAATATTCTTATGGTGGACCAGACTTTACGTAATGGTGTTGTACGAGTCACCGTGGACACAAAGGACTGCCAGGAGTCACGTTTGGCCCTTCTTATTATTCTCCTTGCCTCAGCCCGTGCCTGTTTGTATGCAATAAAATT
>NW_027644638.1:0-1998 GCF_032717465.1 Coenobita brevimanus | reverse complement strand
CATTAGAAAAGTAGTGATCTACCGACCATCCAAGTCTCACAGTTATCTTTTTATCACTTCTACCTTCTCATGGTAACAACAACGCTAGCATTTTATTCCAGCTAACGCAGGGGGGTCAGAAGAATCGGACAGAGTTAATGCTGTCGTTATAACCCTCTCGTGGTTATAAAAACTCTAGTATTCTATTCCAGCTAACGCAGGACGATTTTATTCATCTAAAGGCGAGTCATAGTAAACTGAAATTTTTATACATTAACTTTCAAAACCTAAAAACTATATCAGAACCATGTCGCTCATGACTGAAAACAAAAAGACTGAAAAGCAGCCGCAGTATTATTCAAACGTGATTATAATTGCACTATGTTTATGTGAGCCTCAGTGCACTGAACATTCCTCCTCAGATGAGGGACAGAGATGCCTTCACGTGGTGGCAGAGATACTACCGGGCGGAGGAACTGCCCGATTAAACAAACATCCCTCAGTTGCTTCCCTATCCCTACGTAAGAAGGATGGTACCTTGCGGAAGAAGAGGAACTTCGGCCCGCAGTTCATCGGGTTCACATTCAGATGAGCCTGGGGTTGCAGTTGGGCCTACTGCTAGTAGTATTCCGCCAGTGATGCCCACGAACACAGGCCTCCACGAAGACAGGCCATTGGTGACTATCAGCTACTTTCAGTGCCGGCACCAATGACATGTTGGGTCCAAAACTGTCCATTACTCTTCTCGCAGTATTCTTTTCTCACAGAATGGTAGTAAATATCATTCCTTCCATAACAGTATCGTTTATATTTGGTCGAGAGAGCTATAAAGCGATATTTGCCTGCAGTGCCAGGAACTGATGTGTACGCGAGGCGATTACAGTAAGAGGCAATTGCAAGGACAACGGTATCGTCGCTGATTGATAACTGTTATTCACTGTGTGCTCGATAACTGTCAGCACTGCAGGACAATTTTGATGGACCTGTGCTCTGGAGTTTCCTTGAAATTTCAAAGGCAAAGGCTGTCGTAATAAACACAAGGACGCATGAGTCCAAATTTTCGGCTAATGCGGAAGCCACCACACACTCTATTTAAATTGGCTTAAAATTGCAACCTCTCCCTCTGGAATGCTGAGCAGAAAACACAGCTTAACACTACAGTAAGGTTCTTGTCACTAACAAGTGCTATGAAAAAGGTATTGGCTTATTTTACCATTGCGCTAAGTTAACTTCAAAAGGACGAAACTCTTCGCTTAATTAAAGTGAATCATCCGTTCGTATCTTGCGTCCAATACTTGTTTGGTAAGTGATCCTGACACACACATTCGAAGTGAGGTGGGTACAGGTATGTGTAAAACATTCCCAGTATTATTTCACAAAGACAAGCAATTCCCTTGTTTTATCTTTTCAGTACTTCATTTTATTTTCACTTATTAACTTCAGTCAAAATAGTTTTTCTCTACATATTTCGTCTTGGTTATAACTTTCCCCACCTTTTTTCTCTCACAGTTTTTCTCATTCCTTTTACTTTTATCCCCTCTCTCTTCCAGCCTAGAGTTTCTGTTATTTTTGCCTCTATTCTTTCTCTTTGTTCTATTTATCATTTTATTTGTTCTTCCCCTCCACAGTCTCTCCTACTCCTGGTTATTATCTTCTCTGGCTCTTCCACCCATTACCTCTGTCATTCCTCTTTATCCTCTTTCCTCAGCATTTCTCTCATCTTATCATCGTAATCTACAAATCCCTCCCGGTCCCTCCACCTTCCACCCCCACCACCACCACAACTCGAACTTAAACCCCCCCCCTTTCTCTCTCTCTCTCTCTCTCTCTCTCTCTCTCCTTCAGCGCGGAACTTTGCTGGTCTAAATCCTGACGATGTTGTGGAAAAGTTAAGGGATTTGTGAGTCTTCCTCTGCGTTCTGATAAGCCCGGCAAGTGAGACCAGCCATGCCTTCGTGTTATCCTCTCCACACACCCACCACGTTTTCTTGGAGTTATTATTGCAACTTTCAGATGACT
>NW_027644637.1:0-5000 GCF_032717465.1 Coenobita brevimanus | reverse complement strand
TGTCTTTTTGTCTTTGTCTCTGTCTGTCTGTGTCTGCCTATCTGTTTCTGTCTGTCTGTCTTCGTCTGTCTGTCTGTCTCTCTCTCTTTATCTGTGTGCATCTATCTGTCTGTCTGTCTGCCTGTGTTTGTGTCTGTCCATCTGTCTGTGTTTGTCTGTCTGTCATCTGTCTGTGTTTGTCTGTCTGTTTGTCCATCTGTCTGTCTGTGTCTTTCTGCCTTTCTGTGTCTGTCTGTTTGTGCTTGTCTATCTGTCTGTCTGTGTCTGTCTGTCTGTCTGTCTATCTGGGTCTGTGTGTCCACCTGTCTCTCTATTTGTCTGTGTTTGTCTGTCTGTCTGTCTGTCTGTGTCTGTCTGTCCCTCTGTCTGTCTGTCTTTCTGTCTGTCTCTCTGTGTCTGTCTGTGTTTGTCTGTCTGTCCGCCTGTTTGTCTGTGTCTGTCTCTCTGTCCTTCTATCTGTCTGTCGTTCATTGTCTGTCTGTCTGTCTGTCAGTGTCTGTCTATCTCTCTGTCTGTGTCTGTCTGTCTATCTGTCTGTGACTGTCTGTATGCATCTTTCTGTCTGTATCTTTGTCTGTCTGTCTGCCTGTCGCCTGTCTTTGTCTGTCTGTCTACCTGTGTCCGTTTTTCTGTCTGTCTGTCTGTCTGTGTCTGTCTGTCTGTCTGTCTTTCTGTGTGTCTGTCTTTGTCTGTGTCTGTGTGTTTGTGTGTGTTTATCTGTCTGTCTGTCTGTCTCTGTCAGTCTGTCTGTCTGTCTGTCTGTCTTTGTCTCTTTTTCTGTCTGTCTGTGTGTCTCTGTCTCTATCTGTCAGAGTCTCTGTCTCTGTCTGAATGTTTTTCTGTCTGTCTGTCTGTCTCTGTCTTTGGATTTGTCTGTCTGTGTGTCTGTGTGTGTGTGTCTGTCTGTCTCTGTCTGTCTCTATCTGTCTGTCTGTGTGTCTCTGTCTCTGTGTGTCTGTCTTTGTCTTTCTGTCTGTCTCTGTCTGTGTCATTCTCTGTCTTTCTCCATCTCTGTCTATCTGCCAGTCTGTCTGTCTGTCTGTCTCTGGCTCTGTCTGTCACTGTGCCTGTCTGTCTGTCTCTGTCTGTCTGTCATTCTTTCCATCTCTGTCTGTCTGTGTCTGTCTTTCTGTCTGCCTCTGTCTGTGTCTGTCTTTCTGTCTGCCTCTGTCTGTGTCTGTCTTTCTGTCTGCCTCTGTCTGTGTCTGTCTTTCTGTCTGCCTCTGTATGTCTCTGTCTGTCTGTGTCTGTCTCTGTCTGCCTTTCTGTCTTTGTCTGTGTCTTTCTGTTTTTCTTTCTGTCTCTGTCTGTCTGTCTGTGTCTGTCTGTCTGTGTCTGTGTCTGTCTTTGTCTGTCTGTCTGTCTCTGTTTCTGTCTCTGTCTGTCTTTCTTTCTTTGTCTCTGTCTGTCTGGCTGTCTCAGTCTTTCTGTCTGTCCCCCCTGTCTATGTCCCTGTCTGTCTGTCAGTCTGTGTCTCTCTGTCTCTGTCTGTCTGTCTTTGTCCCTGTCTGTCTGTCTCTGTCTGTCTGTCTTTGTCCCTGTCTGTCTGTCTCTGTCTCAGTCTGTCTCTGTCCATCTGTTTCTCTGTCTGTCTCTGTCTGTCTGTTTGTCTCTGTCTGTCTGTCTGTCTCTGTCTGTCTGCCTCTGTTTTTCTCTTGTTTGTCTGTCTATCTGTGTGTCTGTCTGTGTGTCTGTCTCTCCATCTTTCAGTCTGTCTTCCCATCTGTCTTTGTCTTTCTGTCTGTCTGTCTGTCCCTGTCTCTCTGTCTGCCTATCTGGCTTTCTGTCTGTCTTTGTCTGTGTCTGTCTGCCTGTCTCCATTTGTCTGTCTTTCTCTCTGGCTGTCTGTCTGCCTGTCTCTGTCTTTCTCTGTGTTTGTCTGTCTCTTTCTTTGTCTGTCTGTCTGGCTCTGTCCGTGTTTCCGTCTCTATGTCATTCTGTCTGTCTGTCTTTCTGTCTGTTTCACCATGTCTTTCTGCTTGCCTCTGTCCATCTGTCTGTCTTTCTGTCTGTGTCTATCTGTCTGTCTCTGTCTATCTGTCTCTTTATGTCTGTCTAAAAGTTCTATCTGTCTGTCTCTTTGTCTTTCCATGTCTGTTTGTCTGTTTTTCTGTCTCTGTCTGATGCCTGTCAGTCTCTTATTGTCTGTCTGTCTGTCCTTCTGTATGTCTGTATCTTCCATTGTCTGTCTGTCTGTCTGTCTGTGTCTGTCTTTGTCTGTCTGTCTGTGCCTGTCTCTGTCTGTCTTTGTCTGCCTGTCTGTTTCCATCTGTCTGTCTGTGTCTGTCCCTCTGTGTCTGTATGTCTGTCTGTGTCTGTCTGTCTGTGTCTGTCCATCTGTCTGTGTTTGTCTGTGTCTGTCCATCTGTCTGTATTTGTCTGTGTCTGTGTCTGTCTGTCTGTCTGTCGGTCTGTCTGTCTTTCTGTGTCTGTCCATCTGTCTGTGTTTGTCTGTGTCTGTGTCTGTCTGTCTGTCTGTCTTTGTTTGTCTGTGTTTATCTGTCTGTGTCTGTCTGCGTGTTTGTGTCTGTGTCTGTGTGTCTGTCTGTGTGTCTGTCTTTCTATCTTTATGTCTGTGTCTGTCTGTGTGTTTGTGTGTCTGTCTGTGTGTCTGTCTTTCTGTCTTTAGGTCTTTGTCTGTGTCTGTCTCTCCATTTCTGTCTGTCTGTCTGTCTCTGTCTCTCTGTTTCTCTGTCTGTCTCTGTCGGTCTGTCTCTGTCTGTTTGTCTCTATTACTTTGTCACTATCTCTGTCTATCTGTCTGCCCATCTCTCTCTGTGTGTTGGTCTCTGTCTGTCTGGCTGTCTGTGTATGTCTCTCAGTGTCTGTCTGTGTCTGTCTGTCTGTCTGTCAATCTGTCTGTGTCTGTCTGTCTGAGTCTGTCTCTCAGTGACTGTCTCTGTGCTTGTCTGTCTGTCTTTGTCTGTCTGTCTTTCAGTGTCTGTCTGTGTCTGTCTGTCTATCTGTCTGTCTTTGTTTGTTTCTGTCTATCTGTCTGTCTGTCTGTCTGCCTTTTTGCTGTCTGTGTCTTTCTGTCTGTGTCTGTCTGTCTGACTGTCTGTCTATTTGTGTCTGTGTCTGTCTGTCTGTCTGTCCGTATGTGTCTGTCTGTCTGTATGTGTCTGTCTGTCTGTCTATTTCTGTCTGTCTACCAGCCTCTCTGGCTGTCTGTGTCTGACTGTCTGTGGCAGTTTGTCTGTCTGTACCTGTGTCTGTCTGTACCTGTGTCTGTCTGTGTCAGTGTCTGTCTGTCTGTCTATGTGTCCTTCTGTCTGTGTCTCTGTCTGTCTGTGTCTGTGTATGTTGACCTGTCTATGTCCGTCTGTGTCTGTCTCTATTTGTGTCCGTCTGTCTGTGTCTGTCTATCTGTCTGTGTGCCTGTGTCTGTCTGACACTCTGTCTGTGTCTGTCTGACTGTATTTGTCTGCTTGTGTTTGTCTGACTGTGTCTGTCTGTGTCAGTGTCTGTCTGTCTGTCTATGTGTCTGTCTGTGTCTGTTTATGTCTGTCCATCTGTCTGTCTGTCTGTTTATGTATGTCTAGCTGTGTCTGTCTGTCAGTCTGTCTGTCAGTTGGTGTCTGTCTGTCTGTCTGCCTGTGTCTGTCTGACACTGTCTGTGTCTGTCTATCTTTGTCCGTCAGTGTCTGTCTGTCTGTCTTTGTTTGTCTGTCTGTGTCTGTTTGTCTGTCTGTGCCTGTTTGTTTGTGTGTGTGTGTGTGTGTGTGTGTGTGTGTGTGTGTGTGTGTGTGCATACAGTATATCTGTTCTTACCTAATTGTTCTTACCGAATTGTATCTTTACAGAAATGAGTCAAGCTCGTACTCTCCCGTGTATTCAACCATTTTTATCATACATATCCTTAAATTTATGAATAGTTTTGACACGTACTATTTCATTCGGTAGCTCATTCCACTGATCAATTGCCCTATTTGGGAAACTGAATTTCCTTACGTCTTTCTCACCTCTCTTTGTATGCATTTTTTTTTTTTTAGTGTCCTCTTGCTGATGCTTCCCCATAGGTTATGTACTCATTGATGTCTATTCTTTCTTTCCCTGAGATGTATTTATATAGCGTCATCATGTTTCCTCTTTTCCTTCTCTTTAGTAGTATTGGTAGGTTCAGTTTTTCTAGTCTTTCTACATAGCTTAGATCCTTCAAGCTTGGTACCCATCTTCTAGCAGCCCATTGTACTTCTTCAGTATTATCTATGTGTTTTTTGAGATGAGGATTCCATACCAATGATGCAAATTCGAGGGTTGGTCTGATCAATGAAGTAATTATCGTTCTCGGCATGCATTCATTTAATGCTATTCTCATAATAGCAAGCAATGTGTGCATGTTTCTTACCTTCTCATTTATATTGTCTGCCTGAGAAAGTCTATTATTGATAATCACTCCTAGGTCCTTCTCCTTTTCTGATATGTGTAAGGTTGAACTTCGTAGCTTATAATCCCAATCTGGTCCTTTTCCGCTTTTACCAAACTTAATTACATGGCATTTGTCCACATTGACTTCCATTTGCCATCTATTGCTTCATTCATGGAGCTTGTTTAATTCTTCTGCAAGAGTTTGTTTGTAAATCTTCTTTGTATTTTTGCATCATCAGCAAACATATTTAGATAGCATCCCATTCAAATGTTCCTGTCTATATCATTAATATATACTAAAAACATAACTGGTGCCATCACTTAGCCCTGTGGAACTCTGCTAGTCACTTCCCTCCATGATGAGTAATTACTCCTTAGTACTGTTCTCATTTCTGTTTTCTGAGAAAATCCTGCATCCAACAGAACAGATTACCTTGGATTCCTCCTTGATGGTACAGCTTCCATAGAAGTCTTTGGTGCGGTATTCTGTCAAATGCTTCCTTAATATCAAAACAGATACCGTCCACCCATCATTCTCTTTTCCGTAGTGTTTCTGCAACTGTATCATAGTAACATAATGGATATGTAACACATGATTTTCCTTTTCTAAAACCGAACTGTCTTTCTGTTTT
>NW_027644636.1:0-4995 GCF_032717465.1 Coenobita brevimanus | reverse complement strand
CATACTGTATTATTGCAGATGGTGTACCTAAATTTTTCTGATTAGTTTTTCTAGTACCTTGCATACAACACTTGTCAGAGATATTGGTCTATAGTTGAGTGGATTCTGTTTATTTCCTACGAGTATCTTGAATAGGGGAACAATGTTTGTGTGTGTGTGTGTGTGTGTGTGTGTGTGTGTGTGTGTGTGTGTCTATGCGTGTTTTGTTTGTGTCTTCCTGAGTCAGTCTCTCTCTCTCTCTCTCTCTCTCTGCGCGAGTGTGTGTGTGTGTGTGTGTGTGTGTGTGTGTGTGTGTGTGTGTGTGTGTGTGTGTGTGTGTGTGTTTTTCTCTCTCTCTCTGTATGCGCCAGTGTGTGTGTGTGTGTGTGTGTGTGTGTGTGTGTGTGTGTGTGTGTGTGTGTGTGTGTCTATGCGTGTTTTGTTTGTGTCTTCCTGAGTCAGTCTCTCTCTCTCTCTCTCTGCGCCAGTGTGTGTGTGTGTGTGTGTGTGTGTGTGTGTGTGTGTGTGTGTGTGTGTGTGTTTTGTTTCTCTCTCTCTCTCTCTCTCTCTCTGTATGCGCCAGTGTGTGTGTGTGTGTGTGTGTGTGTGTGTGGGTGTGTGGGTGTGGGTGTGGGTGGGTGGGTGTGTTTGTTTATGCGTGTTTTGTTTCTCTCTCTCTCTCTCTGCGCCAGTGTGTGTGTGTGTGTGTGTGTGTGTGTGTGTGTGTGTGTGTGTGTGTGTGTGTGTGTGTCTGTTTTGTTTTTCTCTCTCTCTCTCTCTCTCTGTATGCGCCAGTGTGTGTGTGTGTGTGTGTGTGTGTGTGTGTGTGTGTGTGGATGTGGGTGTGGGTGGGTGGGTGTGTTTGTTTATGCGTGTTTTGTTTCTGTGTGTGTGTGTGTGTGTGTGTGTGTGTGTGTGTGTGTGTGTGTGTGTGTGTGTGTGTGTGTGTGTGTGTGTGTGAGTCGGTCGGGTGGGTGGAGTTGATGAGGTTGAGTTGGTGGGTGTGGTAGTTCGGTGCATCGCCAGGGTAATGGTGGAGGGGGGCGGGGGCAGTTGTTGGGTGTGGTGTGTGGAGTGGCTTTGGGTAGGTTGTAGGGGTAAATGGGTTGGTGAGTGGATGCGTTTGGTGGGCTGAGTGGGTGAGTGGCGGGATATGTGGGTGGTCAGGGAGGGGTCGGTAAGTTAGGTTTGGATAGGATGAGTTTCATGGATAAGTCGGGTTCAAATAGGTGAATGGGGTGGCGGAGTGAATGGGGTTGGGTAAGAAGGGTGGTTGGGCATGTGAATGGGCGGGTGGGTAGGTGGGAGGATTGGGTGGGCAGGGTGAGGAGTGTTCAGGGAGAGGTGGGAGGGTTGTGTGGGTGGATGCGATGGATAGCATTGCTGAGTGAGCAGGGTGGGTGGAATTTGTGAGTGGGAAGGGTGAGTGGCAGGGGTCGGTGGGCAAGATGAGTTGTCGGGATGTGTGGACAAAGTGGGTCGCCAGGGTGAGTGGGCATCGTTGGTCGCCAGGGTGGCTGAGACGATTGCGTGGTCGGGATGATTTAAATGGGTAGGTGGGTTGGGTTGATGGATGGGTTCAGGGTAGAGAAGTGAATGAGTGAATGTGTTGAGTGGCATTGTTGGGTGATCTTCGTGTGTGGTATTTGTGGGTTAGGAGGGTGGATAGCAGGGATCGGTGGGATGGGTGGGTGGCTGGGATGAGGTTGGTGAGTTGTGTTGGATTGGTAGAGTGGGTAGGTGCATAAGAAGGTGGGTGCATATGTGGCTGTCCTGATGACAGGGCGAGAGGGACTTATGTGACCAAATAACTTTTAACTGTTACTTGGATTTTAGTCTATCACTTAGAACACGGTGGATAACTATTTTGAAACCAAACTTTATACATTATGGTCATTGTATTGAAAACTGCTAAAACTTCGATATAATTACTTCTCACGCAACTGAAGATGGGTCTTTTCGCTTAATATACATCTAATAGTAAGGTAAATAAAAGTAACAATACATGAGGCAAGACGTGAGAATGAGCGAAGCTTCATATCTCTGATCCATTAGCCTAATGAATCAGTGTTCTGGTATGGGTAAGGACGGGGAGTTGGGGGGGGGGGGTAGACGTGTGGGATTAACCTGACCTCTAGTGGCGGATTACCTTGTACCACCAATTTCTGTCCGGAGTTATACAAGTAACTGTGCCTGAGTATGTGCATATGATTGTAGGCGTGAATATGTATGTAAAACATGCGGGCATGTGCGTGTGTGTTGTTGCATGTATGAGATGTGTGGGTAAGCGTGTGTTTATGTACGAGTATGAATGTGTGTGTGTGTGTGTGTGTGTGTGTGTGTGTGTGTGTGTGTGTGTGTGTGTATTTTGAATGTATGTGCGTGCGAATCTGTTTGTGAATGCATGCTTGACTGTGCTCCCGCGCGTGTGTGTGTGTCTGAATGTATGTGTCAGTGCGAGTGTGCGTGCGTGCGTGTGTGTGATTGCATGGAAGTATGAGAATGCATGAGTTTTTTTATCTTTTTTTACTTGCTTGAATGTGTGTTTGTGCATATTTTACGTGGCTGTGTGAGTGTGTGCTTGTGTGTGTGTATGAATGTGTGCTGGTGTGTGTGTGTGTGTGTGTGTGTGTGTGTGTGTGTGTGTGTGTGTGTGTGTACGTAAATGTGTTTGTGTTAATGTGCGTGTGCGTTAATGTGCGAGTTAGTGTGCCAGTGTGTGTGAGCAGTGTGTGTGAGTAGTGTGTGTGCAATATTCCGGGTGAAATGCTGTCAAAGGCTAAGAAAATCTGGAGTGAGGGTAAGAATGTCCCCCAAATCGTGAAGATGAGGAGCGAAGAGATGATATAAACCCGCTGTGATGACCCTACATGCTAAAGTTTTCTCTAAAATACACGAGAAAATAATTGTCAAAGAAAATGCTTTCCCATGCCTAACTAATGTAACTTTGTTGAACTTTAAGAATTGTGAATATTTATAATATCTTTTTAGCTGTGCTTGAACAAGTAAAAAACCATACTAATGATTATTTAGCCAACAAAATAAAAAATTATTCATGAGTTGCAATAACCTTGGGAGCTGCTGTTGATTACTTGAGATATGAATAACTTTCTCAGACATTCTTGAGCCAGAGTTTTGTTTTTGCTTTTTATTATTATTATTATTATTATTATTATTATTATTCAACCTTGGTCAGGCCAAGCACATCCATAGCTGTAAGTAGGCCTGTGGGGCCGTCCTGGTAGGCAACCGGCGCCCCCTTGTGGTAAACAGCACGTCACCAGGGTCGGACCTTAATTAAACCCTTCACCGTGACAATTCACTTTATGTATTTTATTCTAGCTGCTACCAGACGGCATTATCAACTTATAGCAACGCCCAGACAAAGAAGGGTAGCCCATATCCCTGTTCGGTATCCTATGACGAATACAATTGTCTGGAGACAGTAGTGAGCTTAAAAACAAGAATTCTGTATTACCTGGGGGATAATAGTTTCATTCTCGCTGATTCAGAGCCGCAGCTTTTGTCTGACGTCATCACACTGGGCAAGGTGTTTGGCAGGAAAAACAACGATAACTGTAACCCATCATTCAGCTCCGCCCATTAAAAAAGGATGTCCCCTTAAGCGAACGTTCTCTCTCTCTCTCTCTCTCTCTTTTGAACAAAGACGTAAGAACTTAAGGCTGTAAAGTCCGCAACGTTTATGTTCTGTCTGAGTAAATCTGAACAAAAGTGACCAAAATTAATGATCCATTCATTTCAGATGCGTGGAAAATTCCATTTCAAACACTGGGTATTGACAGAGGGAAATGCATGTACAGTAGACTGAGGAAAACAGTGCCAGACGTGACCTGCTGCACACATGAATGACTGAGAGGATGGATTAACTCTGGCATTACACTCACTCGCTTGCCTCTTAGCCTCTTCTGTTTCCTATGTTAGCTCTGGTTTTGTTCCCTTTGCTTCCCGTGCAAAATTCTGCTGACATGCTTTAGTACTTCGTATTTATCACTCGTCTCTTACCCATTCCACAAGAAACCTGATCAGTCTATCGCAAATGTCAAATCCATTTCTCTAAGCAGACAGCTCAGTTTGGCCATATGCGATTCGGTTCCCTGACCTTATTTTCCAGTGCCTTCTTTTACTTACAAACATCTTGCAGCTGACCTTTGTTTTGGCTGAAGTGTCTCTTCATAATTTCATTTCCTACCTAGTTTTGTTGTATTCACGCTCAATATTTTCCGTTTCTATATAATCCCTTCAGCTCGCTGACGTATTCTTTCCATTTTATTCTTTCTACCTTCAGACACTTTCCTTAAGCTTTGGATAGATCATTTATAGTGACTGTATTCAAAATTGTCCCCCATAACCCCTTCATAGTCTGATTCCTTTCCTTAAGGTGCATAAAATCCTCTAAAGGCAGCAAGAATGTAAAATACATCATCGAATTGATGAGGTTAAAAATAATATTAAGTTGCTACCCAGATAATAAAATTCAGCACTGACCTGTCTGAAAACTGCAGCCCTCTGTGACTCATCCTCTTACCCTTACACTCGGGCTTGCTCGACTCATCGCTCCGAGACGCTTCACTTGTGTTCAGCCAAGGTTGTTGCTTCATTGTTCGTGGACAGCCTGGGAATCCCCTTAGCTGCATTTTTTCAGCTTATATGACCCACGTGATATATATATATATATATATATATATATATATATATATATATATATATATATGGACTTCAATTATATGCAATACGCTGTTGCAGATATACTCTTTATGGGGGTACCTTAGCACTCCATCTATACTCCTCAAAAAAGAAAAAAACAAAGTAGGAACGCCTTGGTAATTTCGTTCTCTTTGATTGATGACTCGCGCGCAAGAGTGCGTGCGTGCTTGTGTGCGTGTGTGTGTGTGCATGTGTGTGTGTGTGTGTGTGTGTGTATGAACGAAAGAATGTGAGAAAAGAAGAAAGCTGCAGGAGGCCAATTGGCCCATCTATATTTTCAAATACTGTAAA
>NW_027644635.1:0-23393 GCF_032717465.1 Coenobita brevimanus | reverse complement strand
ATTGAAAAAGTTCAAAGGGCCGCTACACGTTGGGTACCAAGCTTAAGGGATCTAAGCTATGAAGAAAGACTAAATAAACTGAATCTACCAACACTACAGGAGAGAAGGAAAAGAGGTAATATGATTATGCTATATAAATGCATATCAGAGAAGGAGAAAATAGACATAAATGATTACTTAAGGTATGGGGAAGCATCAGCAAGAGGACACTGCAAAAAATTACATAAAAAGAGAGGTGATAAAGATGTAAGGAAATTTAGTTTCCCAAATAGCGCAGTTGATCAGTGGAATGCACTACCGAATGAAATAGTGTGTGCCAAAACAATTCACTAATTTAAGGATATGTACGATAAATATGGTTTAAGACACGGGACAGTACAAGCTTGATTTATTCCTGTAAAGATACAATTAGGTAAGAATTAGGTAACAACACACACACACACACACACACACACACAACACCATGCAAACCTTAAGTAGTTTTCAGGAATTTGTCTGTCCAGTCTCCTAAGGTCTTGTTTTAAATTTAAAATAATGAAAGTTAATAGACTACCAAAAATGTAAACATTTATTGGCTAGAGTATACATGAATGTTTGTGGTATTTTTCGGTAACAGCTGTTTTGGTACTTTAACCAACATCAAACATGGCCAAAAATGTAAACATTGAGGGACTCGAACTTCCAGGATTTGATAGAAATACCAATGTCATGGATCTGGTTAAAACATTGATTATGAGGATTAGTGAACTTGAAAAGAAAGTGGAGAATGTAGTGATAAAGGACGTGTCTGAAAATACGGAGACTACTATACAGTCTGATCCAGTCCAATGAGACAGCGAATGAGGAGATTAGAATTTTGAAACGTGAAAATGTCGAATTGAGAAGGAAACTGGAAGAGAGTACTAATAAAACGGAGAAGGTGAGTAGTGTATCAGAAGAGCATAAGGCAAAATGGGCACACGTAGAAGAAGAACAGAAAGAAGTGGTCAGCTTAAGAGAAATGATCCAGGAAGAATGGGAAATGAACAAGAAAAAAATGGAAGAAAATGTAGTGAAAATACTGAAGAAAAATGAGAAAATAGTGAGAGAAACTGTAGAAAGGAACAGATGTGTGGTAATATTTGGAAACAGCGAAGAGGAAGAAAAGGTTAGGTTCGTGAGACTCGAGAAAGACACGAACCTGGTGAGAGGAATATTAGGCAAGATTGACCCCGAAGGAGACAAGTGGGTAAAAGAAATTGAGGAAGTAAGGAGGATGAGCCTTATAAGAAAGGGGAAACAAGACCAATGAGAGTCAAATTTACATCAGAAGGTATAGTAAATGATATCGTTAAAGTGACCTGGAAATTAAGCAAAGAGGCAGGGATAGAAAAAATAATAAGAAGAAAAGACTTGAATGAAGAAGAAACGAGAAGTTCTAAAATCATTGAAGGAACAAGTAAAGGAAAAAAATGATTAGAGGACAGAGGAAGAATGTAATACTTTTTTTTGGAGAGTGATGGATATGAAAGTAAGGAAGTGGTATGTGAAAAAACAGAATTGAAGGAAACTAAGGAGGATGGCTATGAAAAATCAGAAATTGAGGAAATGGTGCCGACAGAGAGAACGAGAGAAGAGGGTATAAAAAATATCAAAAATAATTTGAAGGTGATATATACTAATGTTGATGGTTTAATATCGGCAAGTCTTGAAATCAACAATTTCTTGAGAGAACATGAACCTCATGACATGTGCTTTGTAGAGACCAAATTAAGAGAAGATATTGATGTTTATTTGGGAGACGGTAGATATAAACTGTGGAGAAGAGACAGAAAGGAAAAAACAGGAGGAGCAGTGATGATAGCTGTGAAGAACAGCATAAATGTAGATACCGTGGAAATGGGAGAAGGCAGGGCTGAAGTGATATATATGAAATTAGAAACTGGAGAGAATGTTCAGCGAGATATGGCGGTAGTGTATGTTCCCCCTAAGACGAGAGCATGGAATAATGACGAACGCCAAGAGATGTTGTCAGATTGGCTAGTTATTTACAAAAAATAATTGAGAAAAGCAACAATATAATTTTGATGGGTGATTTTAACTGTAAAGAGGTGAACTGGGAGGAATGGGACTCAGGAGGCTGTGAGAATTCGTGGGGCACTATGTTATTAAATATAATCATGAATAATGTGATGACGCAATGGGTCAAAGAAGAGACACGGTTTCGAGGTGAGGACACACCAGCAAGGTTAGATTTACTGTTTACCAAAGAACCCGATGTAATAGAATAATTGAAATATTTCTGTCCTATAGGAAAAAGTGATCATGTGGTCATTGAGTTCCAGATGATAATAAGGAACGTCGAGCCAACAGACGAGCTTCATAGACAGGGAAGATACAACTTTGGGAAAACAAATTTTACAGGATTGACAAAATTTTTTGAAAATGCGGATTCGAGAAAATTCAGAGAAACAAGAGAGATACAGAGAAAGTGGGATATCTTTCTAGACCTCTATAATTTGGGAGTGGAAAAATTTGTACCAAGAGTAAGAGGGAAAGAAAACAGGAAAAAAGTGGTTTAACAGAAGGTGTATGATAGCAAAAAAAGAGAGAGATAAGGCGTGGAACAACTGGAGAAAGAGAGGTAACAACAGAACAAAGGAAGAATATAAAAGAATTAGAAATGAATATACAAGAATACATAGAGAAGAAGAAAGGAATTTTGAAAAAGGTATGATAAACAAATGCAAGGATGAACCCAAACTGTTTTATTGATTTGTTAATGGCAAACTGAAACAAAAGGAAGGAATCGCCAAACTGAAAGTAGAAGGAGAGGTCTATAAAGATGCAGCAGTACAAGCAGAAATAATGAACAAATGTTTCGAATCGGTTTTCACTAATGAAAAAGAGTTTTTGGAAAGGGAGAGAGTGATTAGAAATGTACCGGTGATAAAAGATATAAAAGTGTAGGTACAGGAAGTGTATAAATTACTGGAAACTCAAGATGTAAGGAAAGCCTCAGGACGTAATGGAATTTCTAATTGGGTACTGAAGGAATGCAGAGAACAACTGGTGGATAAAATTCACAGTTTAATCGTGTGTCCTCTGGAAGAGGGGAAAGTGCCACAAGAATGGAAGAGGTCAATAATTAGAGTTGCAGAAACAGACCTTGGAACATGAGAAAGACATCAAAGTAATGCAGAGTAGGTTGGAAAGCGTGTGCACAAGCAGTGCACGTTACAAAATTAAAAGTGAGTAACGAATCTGCCTCAAATGAAATAAAACAGCTCAACAGGGAAAATAAGTGGCTGGAAGAAGAAAGGGACAGGATGAAAAGTAAAATAGATTAGCATGAATCAAAATTAAGGATGCAAGATGAACACATTAAGGAAATCAAGGAACAACACAGGGGGTGGAAGAAAGTTCAAGCGGAAGGAAATATAAATTTGAAAGAGATTATAGAACAACAAAGCAAGGAAAAGGTGAAGGAAGTAGTTAGGGTACTAAGAAGTAGAGAATCTTTAACCAGGGATGTAGCAGACAAGAAAAAAGGCATGATAATTTCAGGAGTAAAAGAAAAATGTATGACAGTAAGATCAGAAAGGGAAAGAGAAGAACTGAGTAAGATTAAAGAGATAGTATCAATAGTTATGGAGGGTAATAACGAAGCTCAAGAGGAGACTGAAGAAGTGTTTATGCTAGGAAAGTACGAGGAAGAAGGGGGACGTGGTCACTTAAAGTTTAAGTCTCAGGTAATGGTAAATGAAATCATCAACAGAACATAGAAATTCTCAGACAAAGAGGGGTTCAAGAATGTTTGGATATGGAGAGAAGGTAATGAGGAAGGAAGACCTAAAATGCAGGAGCTAGTAAAGAAAGCAAAGGAAAAATACAGAGAACGGAGGAAGAGAAGACAATGTTCTACTGGAGAGTTATGGGTCAGATATTGAGGAAGTGGTACTGACAGAGAGAGGCTGAGGAGAAGGAATAAAAAACAACGAAAAAAGTCTGAAAATGGCATAATTTAATGTTGATGGTTTAATATCACCAAACTTAGAAATCAGCAATTTCTTCTGGGTACGTGAACCAGATATTATGGGCGTTGTAGAGACCAAGGTAAGAAGGGATATTGATATCCATATGGGAGATGGTAAATACAAACTGTGGAGAAAAGATAGAAAAGAAAAAATGGGAGGAGTGATGGTAGCAGTGAAGAACAACATAAATATGGATACTGTGGAACTGGGAAAGGGTAGGGCTGAAGTGACAAATGTGAAATTAGAAACTGGAGAGAATGGCAAGGGAGATATGGCGGTAGTATATGTTCCCCCTAAGACAAGGGCATGGAATGACGATGAATACCAGATGTTGTCTGACATGGTCAGATATCTACAGAAAGTAACTGAAAAAAGTAACAACATAATTCTGATGGGTGATTTTAATTGCAAAGAGGTGAACTTGGAGGAATGGGACTCAGGAGGCGGTGAAGATTCATGGGGCACTATATTGTTAAATATAGCAATGAATAATGTAATGACCCAGTGGGTCAAAGAAGAAACAAGATTCAGAGGTGATGACACTCCAGCAAGACTAGATTTACTGCTGACCAAAGAACCTGATGTAACTGAATCTTTGAAATATCCTGTGTCCTATAGGAAAAAGTGATCATGTGATTGTGTTCCAGATGATAAAATGGAGCGTGTGTCGAGAGATGGGCTTTATAGGCATGGAAGATACTACTTTGGGAAAGTAAACTTTACAGGATTGAGGAAATTTTTTGAAAATGCAGATTGGAGAAAATTCAGAGAAACAAGAAAGATACAGAGGAAGTGGGATATCACTGTAGACCTCTATAATTCTGGAGTGAAAAAATATGTGCCAAGAGTAAGTGGGAAAGAAAACAGGAAAAAGGACTGGTTTAATAGAAGGTATATGACTGCAAAAAAAAAGAGAGGGACATTGCATGGAACAACTGGAGAAAGAGAGATAATAACAGAACAAAGGAAAAATATAGTAGAACTGGAAATGAATATACAAGAATATGTAGTGAGGAAGAAAGGAACTTTGAAAAAGGTATAATTGACAAATGTAAGAAAGAACCCAAATTGTTTTATAGATCTGTCAATGGCAAATTGAAACAAAAGGAAGGAATCACCAAACTGAAAGTAGAAAGACAGGTCTACAAAGATGCGGCAAAGCAAGTTGAAATAATAAACATACTGTATGTTTCCAATCGGTTTTCACTAAAGAAAGGGATTTTGTGGAGGGGGAGGGAGTGACTAGAAATGTAGTGATCAAACATATAAAAGTGGAAGTGCAGGAAGTGTATAAAGTACTGGAAACTCAAGATGTAAGGAATGCCCCAGAACCTGATGGAATCTATAACTGGGTACTGAAGGAATGCGGAGAACAACTGGTTGATAAGATTCATGGTTTAATTGAGTGTTCTCTGGAAGAAGGGAAAGTGCCTCGGGAATGGAAGAGGGCCAATGTGGTACCAATTTATAAGGGAGGAAACAAGGAAGAACCCCTGATTCATGGACCAGTGTCCTTGACCAGCATGGTTGCAAAACTGGTTGAGAAAATCCTAAAAGACAAATGGATAAAATATCTGGAAGAGATGAACATTTTGGCTGAAAGTTTGGATTCAGATGTAGAAGGTCACGTTTCCAACTTGTTGAGCTTTTACTCAAGAGCGATTGATGTGTTACAGGAGAGAGACGGTTGGGTGGATTGTGTGGATTTAGATCTGGAGAAAGCCTTTGACAAGGTACCCCACAAGCGACTAATGAGGAAACTGGAGCACATAGGAAGACTGAAGGGAAACCTCCTGGAGTGGATGAGAGACTGCTTGAGAGACAGACAAATGAGGACAGTAATAAAGGGCAGGATGTCTACATGGAGGGAAGTAACAAGTGTAGTCCCACAGGGCTCGGTGTTAGTGCCAGTAATGTTCCTGATTTACGTAAACGATATGGTAGATGGAATGAATAGTTATGCAAGTCTGTTTGCTGATTATGAAAAGAACTCGAGGAAAGTTGAAGATGAGGAAGACTGTAAAATGCTGCAGAAGGACCTGGACAGCATTCATGATTCGAGCCGGATGTGGGAAATGAAATTCAACACAAAAAAAAAAAAAAAAATATTGGAAATGAGTGAAAGAACCAAGAGGCCATCACTGAATTATTTGATGGGTAATTTACCAATCACAAAAGTGAGAGAAATGGAAGATTTGGGAGTGCTGGTCCAGGATACTTTGTCACCTGAAAAACACATTAACAAGACAGTTAGAGAGACGTATAATCTCTAGACTAACATAAGAGTAGCATTTCATTACATGGATGAGATGATGAAAAAATTAATAGCGGCCATGATCCGCCCCAGGCTGGAATAAGCAGCAGTAGTGTGGTCCGCACACAAAAAGAAAGATATAAACAAGATCGAGAGAATACAAAGAACAGCACCCAAGATGGTCCCTAGCCTGGCAGATCTGTCGTACTGAGAGAGGCTGGAAAAGCTGTATCTGTCTTCCTTAGAAGAAAGGAGTGAGAGGGGTGGCATGATTGCAGTGTTCAGGGCCATGATGGGAGTAGATAAAATTGACAGAAAAAAATCTGTTTGCATGGGATGGGAGAGTAACAAGAGGACACAGAATGAAACTGAAGACTCCAAGATGCTTGAATGATATCAAGAAATACAGTTTTCCATACAGATCCATAGACCTGTGGAATAGCCTGGACAAAGAGATCCTTCAGTCTAAAAACTTAATTTCAAGGCAAAATTTGACTTATTCAGAAACAGAGACGGGACCCCACGAGCTTAGCTCATTTCCTGTATATCACAACTAGGTAAACACACACACACACACACACACACTAGAAAAAGAGGACTCGATGTACCGTCAATGCTAGATCTCATATTTACTAGGCAAGAAAACGATATTGACAATTTAATATATCACCCTCCATTTGGCAAAAGCGACCATGCAATACTAAATTGCAACTTCAGGATTGCATATGACATAGATAACAGCAATGGAAGTTACAAAAAGAGTCTAAACTATAAAAAGGGAAAGTATCATAACCTAAAGAAGTACTTCTTCGAAATAGCTTGGGAAAAGGAGCTTAGAGGACAATATTTAAATGCTATATATGAAAAATTCTGTGAACTTTATGAAATAGGAGTCCAGAAGTACGTCCCACAGCACAAAGAAGCAGAAAAGAAAATAAAGAAATGGTTCAATACAGAATGTAAAAAATCATAAGAAAAAAGAAATTTGTTGTGGAATAGATACAGAAGACACAATAGTGAAAGGGCATATAATAATTACAAACACGCAAGAAACGATTATACAAGAATAAGGAGGGAAGCCCAAAAATAGTTTGAGGAGGATATCATAAATAAAATTAGTGATCAACCAAAGCTATTTTACAGCTACATCAGAAGCAAAACCAAAGTAAAAGATAAAATACAATCCATTACGGACGATGGAATAACCTATACACAAGAGAAGGATATTTGTGAAGCACTAACCAAGAATTTCTAATCAGTTTTTACAGAGGAAAAAAATTTTGCGAGGGATTATGTGGAACATACATGCCCACACATACTACCAGATATACAAACATCAGAAAAAGATATACAGGCGGAGCTAAGTAAATTAGACAAAGGAAAAGCAAATGGTCCTGATGAAATTTCATGTTGGGTGCTATGTGAATGTCCAAAGGAGTTAAGTAAACCATTATTTTTAATTTTCAAGAAATCCTTGAGTCAAGGTAAACTACCTGATATCTGGAAGAAAGCAAACATTGTTCCCTTATTCAAGAAAGGAAATAGACAGAATCCACTTAACTACCGACTAGTATCACTAACCAGTGTTGTAAGTAAGGTATTAGAAAAACTTATAAGAAAAGCTTGGGTAAATCGTCTAGAAGAACACAATATGATAACAGAAAGACAGTTTGGTTTCAGAAAAGGAAAATCATGTGTTACTAATCTGTTGAGCTACTATTACAGAGTAACAGACACATTACAGGAAAGAGAAGGATGGGTGGACAGTAGATATTTTGATTTCAAGAAAGCATTTGACACAGTACCACACCAAAGACTTTTATGGAAACTATACCATCAAGGAGGAATTCGAGCCAAACTGTATTGTTGGAAGCAAGATTTTCTCATGAAAAGGAAAATGAGAACAGTACTCAGGGGAAATTACTCATCATTGAAAGAAGTGACTAGTGGAGTACCACAGGGCTCAGTGCTGGCACCAATCATGTTTTTAGTATATATAAGTGATACAGACAGTAACACTGAAAATGAAACCTATCTAAATATGTTTGCAGATGATGCAAAAATACAAAGGAGAATTACTAACACAGACTCTCGTAAAAAGCTGCAAGAAGAATTAAATAAACTTCATGAATGGAGAAATACATGGCAAATGGAATTCAATGTGGACAAGTGTCATGTATTCAAGTTTGGTAAAAGTGGAAAAAGACCTGATTGGGATTATTATGTTAGGAAATAAAACCCTACACACATCAGAAAGTGAGAAGGACCTAGATGTGATTGTCAATAACAGACTATCTCCGGCTGACCACATCAGTGAGAAGGTACGGAACATGTATACACTGCTTGCCAATATGAGAATAGCGTTTACATACATGCTAAGAAAGATAATAAGATCATTCATCAGACCAACCCTGGAGTATGCATCAGTAGTCTGGAGTCCTCATCTCAAAAAACACATAGACATGATTGAAAAAGTTCAAAGGGCCGCTACACGATGGGTACCAAGCTTAAGGGATCTAAGCTATGAAGAAAGACTAAACTGAATCTACCAACACTACAGGAGAGAAGGAAAAGAGGTGACATGATTATGCTATATAAATGCATATCAGAAAAGGAGAAAATAGACATAAATGATTACTTAAGGTATGGGGAAGCATCAGCAAGAGGACACTGCAAAAAATTACATAAAAAGAGAGGTGATAAAGATGTAAGGAAATTTAGTTTCCCAAATAGCGCAGTTGATCAGTGGAATGCACTACCGAATGAAATAGTGTGTGCCAAAACAATTCACAAATTTAGGGATATGTACGATAAATATGGTTTAAGACACGGGACAGTACAAGCTTGATTCATTCCTGTAAAGATATAATTAGGTAAGAATTAGGTAAGAACACACACACACACACACAGGGCATCGTCGGAGGTAGACGTCCGTTACCGGCGCTCCATACCAGACCAACACGGCCAGAGGCATTACCTAAACAAGTATCTTTGAATGAGTCAAGCTCTGTACCAGGTTAGACTAAATGATTTTTTATTATTAAAAGGAAAAGAAATAATAAGTTTAAATAAGACTGGTTCAAACAGAACAAAGAACCACGATGCGTTGAGTCAGCTGGGTTTGTTTATACTACAGCAACACGGGGAAAGCGTACATATTCTGTAAGTACATACTCTGTTCATTTAGTATTACAAAATGGATACATACTTCAGTAAAACAAATTTGGAAAACAAAAAAGATAAAAGCAAAATGATGATTTCTACCAGGAACTGGTTGAAGTGGAGACTCACAATAGACTGGTTGAACGTGTACACAAACTAGAAATGGCTTTCAAAAATGAAATGGATGAAATAAAGAAGCAAATGCACTTGCAAAAGGAAGAGATAGAAAAACTAGGAAGGGAGGCCAATAAGAAAGACACAACCATCAGTGAACTAACAGTGGAATTGAGTACGCTTAGGAAGAAAGTGAGTGAAATGGGAAGTACAGTAGTCAATCACGAGAGTGTTATGGATGAGTTAAAAAATGACACAGAGACAATTAGACAAGCAAGCAGTCTTATGGACCAGAGCAGTGATATTGAGGAGAAGATAACACAGGTGAATGAAGCTGTGCAAAGCTACAAAAATGATGTAGAAACCACGTATGCTGAAATGGTGAAAGTAAAGAAAGACTTAGAAACAAGGGTGGAGGAAAAAAGCATTAAAAAAGAAGTGAAAAGAATAATCCAAAACAATCCAAAGTTAGTCAGAGATTCAGTAGAAATAAATAAATCAATAGTAATCACTGGTATAGAAGAGGAAGAAATTAAAAACAAGATCACTAGAGACAAAAAGGAGATGGCAAATGTAATGAGCTTACTGAAAGGAGTATCAGAGGAAATCTGTAGTAAAGACATAGAGGAACACAAAAGGTTAGGGAAATACGAGAAAAGCAAGACAAGACCTCTAAAGGTGACTTTCCAGAGTGTAAACACTGTGGAAGAGATACTAAAAAATGCAAAGAATCTTATGGAAAAAGAAGAGTTCAAAAATGTATGGATAAAAAGATGCCTAACACAAGAGGAACTGGAATTACTGAAAGAGAAAAGGGAGGAAGCAAAAACAAAAAATGAGGGAAGATCAGAAGAGGGGAAGAAGACATTTTTTTACAAAGTAATAGGATTGCAGGTACGAAAGTGGTACACAAACAGGATGGAAGAAAAAGGAGGAAGTTAGTAGAACCATGTCATGGCAAGTATATAAACAAGATGATAAAGTTGATGTACACAAATGTGGATGGAATGGTATCTAAATTACTAGAGATGAATGATTATGTCAGAGAAAATGAACCACAAATAATATGCCTAACTGAGACAAAATTAACACCAAGGATATCCAATGACATACTAAACTTAGAGGAATACAATATATGGAGAAGAGACAGAAATTTAAAAAAGGAGGAGGAATTATAATATTAACTAAGAAAAATCTAAAAGTCAAGGAAATAAACCTAGATATACCATCACAAGTAGAACTGATTGCAGTAGAGATCGACACATCTGAAGGTAAAGTAATTGTAGCCAATTTGTACATGCCACCCAGATCAAACACATGGGAAAGAGACGAATATGAGGACCTGGCAGAGAGTACAATTCAGAGTATAAGATCTTTGCTACATAAAATGGAAGAGAAATCGGAATGAATTATACTAACTGGGGACTTCAATACAAATATAAATTGGAATACTCTAGATATAAATAGCCAAGAAAGGTGTTGGGACCAAAAGCTCCTGGATCTCGTACAAGAGTTTTCTTAACGCAACATGTGAGGGAAACCACTAGAAAAAGAGGACTTGATGTACCTTCAGTGCTAGATCTAATATTTACTAGGCAAGAAAATGACATAGTTTAATATATCACCCTCCACTCGGCAAAAGCGATCATGCAGTACTAAATTATAACTTCAGGATAGCATATGACATAGTAAACAGCAATGACAGTTACAAAAAGAGCCTAACCTATAAAAAGGGAAAGTATCAAGACTTAAAGAAGTATTTCTTAGAAGTTGATTGGGAAAATGAGCTTAGAGGACAAGATTTAAATGCTGTATATAAAAAATTTTGTGAATTTTATGAAATGGGAGTCCAGAAGTACATCCCACAGCACAAAGAAGCAGATAAGAAAATACAGAAATGGTTCAATACAGAATGTAAAAAATCAAAAGAAAGAAGAGATTTGTTGTGGAATAGATACAGAAGACACAATAGTGAAAGGGCGTATAATAATTACAAACAGGCAAGAAACGACTATACAAGAATAAGGAGGGAAGCCCAAAAACAGTTTGAGGAGGATATAATAAATAAAAGTAGTGATCAACCAAAGCTGTTTTACAGCTATATCAGAAGCAAAACCAAAGTAAAAGATATAATACAATCCATTACAGACGAGGGAATCACTTATACACAAGAGAAAGATATTTGTGAAGCACTAAATAAGAATTTCCAATTAGTTTTTACAGAAGAAAAAATTTTTGAGAGGGACTATGTGGAACACGCATGTCTACACATACTACCAGATATACAAATAGCAGAAAAAGTAATACAGGAGGAGTTAAGTAGAATAGACAGAGGAAAAGCAAGTGGTCCTGATGAAATTTCATGTTGCTGTTACAGGAATGTGCAAAGGAGTTCAGTTAACTATTATTTTTAATTTTCAAGAAATCCTTGAGTCAAGGGAAACTACCTGATATTTGGAAAAAAGCAAATATAGTCCCCTTATTCAAGAAAGGAAATAGACAAAATCCTCTCAACTACCGACCAGTATCACTGACCAGCGTTGTAAGCAAGGTATTAGAAAAACCTATAAGAAAAGCTTGGGTAAATCATCTAGAAGAACACAGTATGATAACAGAAAGACACTTTGGTTTCAGAAAAGGAAAATCATGTGTTACTAATTTGTTGAGCTACTATGACAGAGTAACAAACACAATACAGGAAAGGGAAGGATGGGTGGACAGTATCTATTTAGATTTCAAGAAAGCTTTTGACACAGTACCACACCAAAGACTTTTATGGAAGCTGTACCATCAAGGAGGAATTCGAGGCAAACTGTTTTGTTGGATGCAAGACTTCATCATAAAAAGAGAAATGAGGACAGTACTAAGAGGAAACTACTCATCATGGAAAGAAGTGACTAGTGGAGTACCACAGGGTTCGGTGCTGGCACCAATCATGTTTTTAGTGTACATAAATGATATAAACAGTAACACTGGAAATGAGAGCTATCTGAATATGTTTGCAGATGATACAAAAATACAAAGGAGAATTACTAGCACAGACTCTTGTAGGAAGCTACAAGAAGAATTAAATAAACTTCATGAATGGAGTAGTACATGGCAAATGGAATTCATTGTGGACAAGTGTCATGTAATCAAGTTTGGTAAAGTGGAGAAAGACCTGATTGGGATTATAAGTTAGGAAATGAAACCCTATACACATCAGAAAGAGAGAAAGACCTAGGTGTGAGTATCAATAACAGACTATCTCCATTGACCATATCAGCGAGAAGGTACGGAACATGTAAACACTGCTTGCAAATATGAGAATAGCATTCACATACATAAATGAAGACATGCTAAGAAGGATAATAACATCATTCATTAGACCAACCCTGGAATATGCATCAATAGTCTGGAGTCCTCATCTGAAAAAGCACATAGACAAGATTGAAAAAGTTCAAAGGGCCGCTACAAGATGGATACCAAGCTTAAGGGATCTAAGCTATGAAGAAAGACTAAATAAACTGAATCTACCAACACTACAGGAGAGAAGGAAAAGAGGTGACATGATAATGCTATGTAAGTGCATATCAGGAAAGGAGAAAATACAGTAGACATAAATGATTACTTAACATATGGAGAAGCATCAGCAAGAGGACACTGCAAAAAACTGCATAAGGAGAGGTGATAAAGACGTAAGGAAATTCAGTTTCCCAAACAGAGCAATTGATCAATGGAATGCACTACCAAATGAAATAGTGTGTGCCAAAACAATTCACAAATTTAAGGATATGTATGATAAATATGGTTTAAGACACGGGACAGTACGAGCTTGACTCATTCCTGTAAAGATGCATTTAGGTAAGAACAATTAGGTAAGGTAAGAACACAACACCCTGCAAACCTTAAGTAGTTTTCAGGAATTTTGTCTGTCCAGTCTCCTAAGGTCATGTTTTAAATTTAGAATAATGAAAGTTAATAGACTACCAAATATGTAAACATTTATTGGCTAGAGTATACATGAATGTTTGTGGTATTTTTCGGTAACAACTGTTTTGGTACTTTAACCAACATCAAACATGGCCGAAAATGTAAACATTGAGGGACTCGAATTTCCAGGATTTGATAGAAATACCAATGTCATGGATCTGGTTAAAACATTGATTATGAGGATTAGTGAACTTGAAAAGAAAATGGAGAATCTAGTGATAAAGGACGTGTCTGAAAATACGGAGACTACTATACAGAGTCTGATATAGTCGAATGAGACAGCGAATAAGGAGATTAGAAATTTGAAACGTGAAAATGTCGAATTGAGGAAACTAGAAGAGAGTACTAATAAAACGGAGAAGGTGAGTGTTATACTGAGTGTTTTTAGGTTGACTCCTTGTCCTAAAAACACTAGCGACTGAGCAGGGTCCTCTTTCCGGACCGGAAGTAAAGCACCAACAAAGGAACAGGACTTAAAAACTAGGCAGTATACCTTAACACATCTATTGCCTTAATTCTAAAACCGTTACAATATGATATAGAGTGATGCTTGAGATACAGGATACAGGGACACAGAGTTAGGCTTTGATACCACAAAATACAGTTGTACTTAACACACGATATGATGCATGTATACCAATGTCTTTAGTTATATATATATGTAGATACCCCTCTTTCATTTAAACCCAAAATATATATACACTCGATAACAAGGGGAATACACAAGGTTAAGAGTCTGTGGGAGGAATATTACTATAACGAAGACAGGGTGCGGATCACGACACTCGACACAGTTACCTAGTTGCGGCGACACTTTACACAGGCTTTTGGTTCTCCCGCACACCCTGATCGTCATTCAGAATTCACGGGAAGTTCTTTTATTCTGGGTAGGTTATATTACTCTACTTCTTATTAGTAAATATTTTCTACTCTGCTGGGTATGTAATTCTTTTTGGTTAATAACAATAATCACTGGTTTTATATTGATCACAATCTGTCACTGTTCACTGTTCCTCTTCCCTGGCTTATTTTCGGTATAAGGGGCGTCACTTATTTACCCATGTTTCCTGGGCTGTTTCACTCTGTCACTGTTCGAGGTGGAGGACCTCAGGGGGACTCTGCCAGTAACGGGCAACACACTACCCGCAGGGGAGTCACTGCCCGGGTCCGGGCTGTTGGTGAGTTGCAGGGAGGCCCTCCTGTCTGGGGGCCTTGACCTGAAGGGAGACCCTTACCTCGGGGTCTCGTCGGTGGGGGTGCAGGAGGCCCTCCTGTCTGGGGGCCTCGACCTGAGAGGTGGCCCTCGGGACTGGGGCCAAACAGCTGAAGGAGGCAGGCCTGGACATCGGCGGCTCCGCGGGGTGAGAGAGTCAGGGTTGCCCTCGCCTGTAGTCTGCTGGGCTCGCCTGGGGGTCCTGGGGGGTGCAGCCGTCTGCCAGGGACGCGCCGTCCAGGGTTGGACTGCGGCCTCGTCTCCTGCTGGTGCCTGTGAAGGACAGAGAGATTTCCCAGGAGTGGGAGGCAGGTCCAGTCTCCGACTTTGCCTCCACTCTGGTGACATCTCCGGGGCAACACTCCCGGGTGGTGTCGAGCAGTTCCCACAGGGGAACGCGGTAGGTTGAGTATACACGGAGACCGTGTCCTCTCCTACATACAGGGAGGAAGCACAGAGGCGACTCTCTCTCCTGGATCTGTCACAGCTGTGGCTCCAGGTCTTTTTACCCTGGGACCCACTTTTAGCTGTCTGCTAGGGCCTCCCTGCCCTTGGAGTGGCTGAGAGTACTAACACCCTCGTGGCACACTAAAGGGCCTCCTGCCCTGGACGTGGCTGAGGGTACTGACGCCTCTGTGCACACTAAAGGGCCTCTTACCTGAAAGTGGCTGAGGGAACGGACACCTCGTGGCGCACTAAAGGGCCTCCTGCCCTGGACGTGGCTGAGGGTACTAACACCTCGTGGCGCACTAAAGGGCCTCCTGCCCTGGACGTGGCTGAGGGTACTGACGCCTCTGTGCACACTAAAGGGCCTCTTACCCTGAAAGTGGCTGAGGGCACGGACACCTCGTGGTGCACTAAAGGGCCTCCTGCCCTTGAAGGGGTAACTATGGCCGTCGCCAGATCATTGCTTGGGACTGAAACCTGTTCAGTCCCACCCCACTGCTGGCGATGGTTGTCCTGCCTGCAAGGTTGTTGCCGATCCTTGTTCACCTGATGTCGGGGCAGTTGCGGGGAAAAGGGGCGCAGGTCAGTAGTGGGCAGGTGACCCTCTTGCCCTGGGTCATTAGCCCCCCCGTTGTGTCTTCCTGGGGTGGTGGTGTGGTGGTGGCCCGGTGGCGGGGTGGGTGGTCTGGCGGCGGGCATTTTACCACCGTCTTTGTCGAAAAAGTCACGACCTCATGACTGCAGGTGGTAGGTGGTGGAGGTGGATGTCTTGTGGGCCGGGGTGAGGTGTTGTAGGAGGTTTGCCCAGTGGTGGGATATGTTGTTCGGCTCCCGATGGGGGTTGAGAAAGAGATGGATGGAGGATGGATGTTCTGTCTGGCGTAGGAGGCGAAGAAGGTGGGGTGTCCCTTGGATCCTGATGGGTGGCTGTTCGCGAGGGACCCAGTGGACTCTGGTAACCCTCATCGTGGTGGTTGGTGCCTGGTGAGGAGACAGTAGCTGTATGCTGGAGAGTGATGGGGGGGTTGGTGCTTTTATGGGGAATGGGTCTGTGGGAGGAGAATTTCACTTTGGGGAATTGGGATTTGGGAGGATTCCATCGTGCTTGGTTGAGAGGGAGGGTGATGGGAGAGGTGTTTGGGGGTGGGGGGATTTTTGGTGGTTGGGGGTGGGCCGGGCGTGCACTGGGGGGTGGTGTTGGAATGTATCTGGATGGTAGGCGTGAGAGGCGGCCTGATCTGGTAGTGGTGGTGGTGAGTGTGGGTGTGGGTGGTGAGGGTGGTTGTGCACGTGGTGGTGGTGAGGGCGTGCTGCTGTTGGGGGGTGAGGCGGGTGGGAGTGCGGTGTGGCGTGTATAATGGGCATGGTTACGGGGGAGGGGGAGGGTGTTTGATGGGGTAGGTAGGGGAGCGGTGCGGGTGCAGGTGGCAGGGGGGTGAGAAGTGAGGTGTGAGGAGGTGGCGGCTTGAGGTGGCGGTGGTGAGGTAGGTGGTGGGGGCGACATGATGTGGGAGGTGGTAGGAGGATGGGTGGTAGAGAGGGGTGTGGGAGGCGGTGAGTGGGTGGTGGTGCTGGGCGGGGGTGGTGATGTGGGCGGTGGAGGTGGTGAGTTGGGACCTGGTGTTATGGGAGGTGGTGTGGTTGTTGGTGAGGTGCTGGGTGGGGGTGAGAAGGAGTAGGAGTAGGAGTCTAGGGGGTAATTCTCAGAAATGTCTGTGTGGCCAGGTGTGCGGGAAGAGGTGCGGGGCACGCGGGTGTGGGGGTGATCATTGTTGGGTGGGTGGAAGGGTCGCACGTGGCGATTGCGATATGTGCATTGTTGGCCTTGCTGATTTATGATTACTTGATAGGGGTTGGGGAGTCGGGTTATGGTGAAGGGGCCAATGAATCGGGGTGAGATCTTATTGGGGGTAGGGAGGTGTGCCACGACAACGGATTGGCCAGGTTTGTATGGGTTGGTGTGGTTGGTGTCGGGCATAAGGTCCTGTTGTGTTTGTAGGTGGTGGAGGCGGCGTTTGAGGTGCTGGAGAGGGTCAGTAGTGGAGGGCGGAGTGGGTGGCTGGAGGTGGTGGCGGAGGGGTAGGAGAAGCGGGGTTTCCCCGAAGACTAGTTCGTGTGCTGTTGTGCCGTCTTCTCATGGGCATGTGTTTAGGCCCCATTGTACTATCTTGACATGGGCAGGCCAATCTTCATTCCCTGTTTGCATGATGTGAGTGCGGATCTGATTGAGGAGGGAGCGATGACTTCTTTCACAGATGCTGTTGCCTTGGGGCCAGTAGGGGGATGAGTGGGAGATGTGGAACCCGAATATTTTTGCTAACTCTTGCAGGGCTTTTCCTGTGAACTCTGGTGCATTGTCCGAGTGCAAGGCCTGGGGAATGCCAAAATATGGGAATACGTGGCGAGTTAAAGCATCAGCGACTGATACTGCTGTGTGATCTTTTGCAGGGCATGCAGGTGATGAATTTGGAATAGACGTCCACGAAAGGTAATTATGTGTTTATACCCTGTTTTGGGGAGTGAGGGGGCCGACGACATCAAGGGAAAGTAGTTGGCCAGGGGTTTTGTTGCTGTTATTTTTCCTGAGGGGCCGGGTGTGCGGGTGATGTCTTTCCCTAAAAGCACAAGCGCGGACAGGATTGTATAATGTTCTTGGCGATGGTGGAGGGTTTGGTGTCGAGTACATGTCACTGAAAGCTTGGACGAGGTTTTCTTAGTGCCCAGGTGAATGCCATTGTTGGCGTGAGAGGTGTAGCATGGTGTCGTGGGCGTTGGTGGGGCTTAGGACGATGTGGCCGTTGGGGTCGAACAGGTTGTTCGCCATGCGAGGTGGAGTTTGTTGAGAGAGAGAGAGAGAGAGAGAGAGAGAGAGTGAGAAGTGTTTGGCGGGATCCAGGTAGGGCGTTGCTTATTGTGCCACATTTGGATAAGGTCTGGTTCTGCTGAGATGGCGTTGATGGGTAATCGGGAAGAGGGTGTCGGCGTTTGTGTGGAGCTTGCCTGGACGGTTATGATATCTCAAAAGTCGTGTTCCTCGAGAGCTTCTCACCATCGTATGAGATGTGCGTTGGTGGTGTTGGACTGGCATAACCACTGTAGGGGCTGGTGATCGGTAATGATAATCACATGGGTGCCTGAGATGTACGAGCAGAAGTAATCGAGTGACCAGATAATTCCCAGGCATTCACTTTTGGTGGCCGCATGGCAATTTCTCTCCGCCGGGTTTAAGGTGCAGCTGGCACAGGCGATGATATGCTTCTGCGGCCATCTTGGACTTGGGCAAGGACAGCCCCTATGGCGAGGAGTGAGACGTCGGTATATAGACAGAAAGGCAGGTTGTAGTCTGGGAAGAGGCGATGACTGGGGCAGAGGAGTCCAGTTTGGATTTGAGGGTGGTGAATGCATTCTTTCTGGGTTCTGTCCAGACGAAAGGTTCTCCTTTCTTGGTGAGGTCGTGCAAAGGTTTGGCGATGTCTGCAAAACCTTTCTGGCGCACCTGACTGTAATAGGAGGTTAAACCTAGGAAGGCTCTGGTTTCGTGCACATCGTGGGGTAAGGGGATGTCGGCGATTGCAAGCAGCTTGTCGAGGTCGGGAGAGATGCCCTCTGCATTGATCAGGTGTGCGAGGAAAGAGACTGAGTGTTCTGCTAAAACACATTTTGTGGGTTTTAGTTTGAGCCCGAACCTGGCGTATACGCTGGAATACCTGTTTGAGGCGGTGGAGGTGGTCGGTCCAGGTGTGGCTGAAGGTGATGACGTCATCTAGGTAAGCCAAACAGGTTTCCCAGGTGAGTCCGCTCAGAACAGATTCCATGAGGCGGGAAAATGTGGCGGGGGCGTTGCAGACTCCGAAGGGAAGGACGTTAAATTCATAGTGCTTCCCGTTTGATGTTGAGAAGGCGGTTTTGTGTTTGTCATCGGGGTGGACTGGGACTTGCCAATAGGCTGATTGCAGGTCTAGGGTAGAGAACCATGTCGATCCGTGGAGGGAGTCTAGAGAGTCGTTGATCCTGGGTAGTGGTGTAGCGTCTTTGATTGTAACGTCGTTCACTCTGCGGTAATTGACGCAGAAACGCATGGTCCTGTCCTTCTTTCGCACGAGTACCACAGGTGAGGACCATGGGCTACTGGAGTTTGAGATGACACTGGCATCGAAATATGCCTGGACCAGCCGGTCTTCTTCTGCCCGTTGTTTGGTTTTTTTTCGGCGTGATGGTTGGCGAATGGGAGGTCCTGTAGTATGAATCTCGTGGCTGAGATAGGTGGTGTGGCCAAGATCGGTTGGGCCGGCGGAGAATAGGTCCTGAAAGTCCAGGAGTAGTTGGTGGAGACTGTTTGTTTGGGAAGGGGATAGATGTGATGGTAGGTTGGGGAGGATGGGGTGATTGGAGGGTGGTGCTGAGCACGGTTCTATTTCTTCTGTATTGCCAATGATGAGTCCTCATGGCAGAGTTAAAGATGTTGTGGCGAGGTTTGCGATACGGATTTGGTGGGCGTGGGGGGTAAGGAAAGTGGGGGAAACTAGACAGGATGATATGGGTCCGGTGGGCATGGATGGTGAGAAAAGGACTGATGTACCTGAGGGTCTGGTGAGTGTCACCCAAGCTTCGTGGTGAGGTGGAATGGTAATAGTGGAAGCAATAATGGCAGGGAAGGATGGAGAGGGGGTAGTAAGGGTGGAATGGGAGATGGGGGTGGAGAGGGATGAAGTGAGGCATTGAGTGAGGCTGGGGTGGGGTTACATGTACAGGTGGGTTGGGGCGGGTGAGTGTTGTGGGGGGGGGGTTGTTTTTCATTGTCCTTCGTTGTTGTTTTTTTTCCTTGTTGATGGATGCTTGGTTGGGGCGAGCTGGACTGAGGTGGAGGCAGCTTGTTGATGACAATCGATGGTCGCGTGGAGTTTCCTGAAGGAGGTCCAGCCCAAGGTATCCATCATATTGATTACATGTAGAATCAGATATGATGAATGGGTGGTTTGTAGAGACTCGTTGGTGAGTGCTGGTTTGTAGGGCCCGGGTGTCCCCACGGATGGGTAGGGGGCCATCCCCCGCGTCTACGAGGTTGGCTGAAGTGGGGTGGAGTGGGCCGAATGCTGAGGTGTGGCGGGAGTAGAAATGGGAGTAGAGGCATGACCTGGCTGCTCCTGTATCCATAGTAGTCTTACCTTGACCCCGTTTAGCCAAATCTTGTTAGACAGGGGGTCTGTAGTTGTGTGAGGTGGCCCCCACCACTGTGGGGAGGAATGCTTGAGGTTGAGCCTAAATATCCATCTGCTGAGGTTGGGTGTGATCGTCGTGTTAAAGTCGTGGAGTCAGGTCCTGGGTAGAGTGGTGGTGGCGGCGTCGTCTTCCTGGGCGGCGACGTCTGGCAGGGAGACTTTTCTTACGCCCCTGGTGGGAATTCCTGCGCCTGCTTGCCTTGAGTTGCTCTCTTATGTCGTGCAGGGGGTAGGTGCGACTGGAGGCCGTGAATTCACAAGGGTTTATGGTAATAAAGTTGCCTTGTTCCCTGGGGTTTGAGCGCTTCTTTTCTGGGTAAGCCCTGGGCACTGTAGCAGGCGGCTCTGTACTCGGCTGGTGAGGCAGCGGCTTAGGTTTTGGTAGAGGGTTGTGACTTGTGGTGAATCTTGTTACTGCGTGAGAAGGGTTGTGGTGTGGGACGGGCGGCGAGGAGACGTCTGACGAGTTGCAGGTTCTGATCCACGTCCCCTGAGGGATCATAGATAGAGAAGTGCTCCCTGACTGTGCTAGGAAGAATCCTCAGCAGAGCAGTAAATGTGTGAGTATCCCGAGTATTCATTACTGCCTCGGGATAAGCAGCGTTGACGAGGCGCCGAGCCTGGACGAAAGTGTCGTCTAGGTTACCATCGTAGGTATTGAGGGCATTGAGCTGCGAGAAGGCGGACAACTCTGCCCATGGAAGGCAAAAAAGCCTGTTTCACAATTCGCGTGAACTGGTCCCATGTCAGTTCTGGGACGACTTTTGGTGCGACAGTGGCGATTATTTTTCCCAGGTTAGGTAGTGTGACCGCAATTTTTTCCTTGTCCGAGTCAAACGCTATGTCTAAGAGGGGTTTAATCATATCCTAAATACACATCATTGTCACATTGGTCCGGGTTGAAATTCGGCAATTGAATGTGCGGTTTGGCTGCCATTGTGCAAGTTTCCTTTTTCGTTCCTCCGTGCTTTTACTCGGATTCAGAACCACCGCTTACCACCAGTGTTATGCTGAGTGTTTCCCAGGTTGACTCCTCGTCCTAAAAACACTAGCGACTAATGGGGGTCCTCTTTCCGGACCGGAAGTAAAGCACCAACAAAGGAACAGAACATAAAAACTAAGGCAGTATACCTTAACACATCTATTGCCTTAATTCTAAAACCGTTACAATATGATACAGAGTGATATTTGAGATACAAGATACAGGGACACAGAGTTAGGCTTTGATAGCACAAAATAGAGTTGCATTTAACACACGATATGATGCATGTATACCAATGTCTTTAGTTATATATATGTAGATACCCGACTTTCATTTAAACCCAAAATATATATACACTCGATAACAAGGGGAATACACAAGGTTAAGAGTCTGTGGGAAGGAGCTATACTTATAACGAAGACAGGGTGCGGATCACGACACTCGACACAGTTGCGAGTCGCGGCGACACTTTACACAGGCTTTTGGTTCTCCCGCACACCCTGATCGTCATGCACAATTACGGGAAGTTCTTTTATTCTGGGCAGGTGATATTACTCTACTTCTTATTATTAAATATTTTCTTCTCTACTGGGTATGTAATTCTGTTGGGTTAATAACAATAGTCACTGGTTTTATATAGGATCACACTCTGTCACTGATCACTGCTCCTCTTCCCCCAGGCTTATTTTCGGTATAAGGGGCGTCACTTATTTACCCATGTTTCCTGGGTTGATTCACTCTGTCACTGTTCGAGGGGGAGGACCTCAGGGGGACTCTGCCTGTAACGGGCAACACACTACCCACAGGGGAGTCAGTGCCCGGGTCTGGGCTGTTGGTGAGTTGCAGGGAGGCCCTCCTGTCTGGGGGCCTCGACCTGAGAGGTGACCCTCGGGACTAGGGCCAAACAGCTGGAGGAAGCAGGCCTGACGTCGGCAGCTCCGCGGGGTGAGGGAGTCGGGGTTGCCCTCACCTGTAGTCTGCTGGGCTCGCCTGGGGGTCCTGGGGGTGCGGTCGTCTGCCAGGGGACGCGCCGTCAGGGTTGGACTGCGGCCTCGTCTCCTGCTGGTGCCTGTGAAGGACAGAGATTTCCCAGGAGTAGGGCCTTGGAGGTCCAGTCTTGGACTTTGCCTCCACTCTGGCGACACCTCCGGGGCAACACTCCCGGGTGGTGTCGAGCAGTTCCCACAGGGGAACGTGGTAGGTTGAGTATACACAGAGAGCCGTGTCCTCTCCTACATACAGGGAGGGAAGCACAGAGGCGACTCTCTCTCCTGGGTCTGTCACAGCCGTGGCTCCAGGTCTTTTTACCCTGGGACCCACTTTTAGCTGTCTGCTAGGGCCTCCTGCCCTTGGAGTGGCTGAGGGTACTAACACCTCGTGGCGCACTAAAGGGCCTCCTGCCCTGGACGTGGCTGAGGGTACTGACGCCTCTGTGCACACTAAAGGGCCTCTTACCCTGAAAGTGGCTGAGGGCACGGACACCTCGTGGCGCACTAAAGGGCCTCCTGCCCTGGACGTGGCTGAGGGTACTAACACCTCGTGGCGCACTAAAGGGCCTCCTGCCCTGGACGTGGCTGAGGGTACTAACACCTCGTGGCACACTAAAGGGCCTCCTGCCCTGGACATGGCTGAGGGTACTGACGCCTCTGTGCACACTAAAGGGCCTCTTACCCTGAAAATGGCTGAGGACACGGACACCTTTCGTGGCACACTAAAAGGGCCTCCTGCCCTTGGGAGGGGTATCTATGGCCGTCGCCAAAACGTTACTTGGGACTGAAACCTGTTCAGTCCCACACCACTGCTGGCGATGGTTGTCCCGCCTGCAAGGTTGTTGCCGATCCTTGTTCACCTGGTGTCGGTGCAGTTGCGGGGAAAATGGCGCAGTTCAGTAGTTGGTGGGGTGACCCTCTTGCCCTGGGTCATTAGCCCCCCGTTGTGTATGCCTGGGGTGGTGGTGTGGTGGTGCCCCGATGGTGGGGTGGGGGGTGGCAGGTGGAGTGGTCCGGTGGCGGGC
>NW_027644634.1:0-4995 GCF_032717465.1 Coenobita brevimanus | reverse complement strand
AAAGTTTAAGTCTCAGGTAATGGTAAATGAAATCATCAACAGAACATAGAAATTCTCAGACAAAGAGGGGTTCAAGAATGTTTGGATATGGAGAGAAGGTAATGAGGAAGACCTAAAATACAGGAGCTAGTAAAGAAAGCAAAGGAAAAATACAGAGAACGGAGGAAGAGAAGACAATGTTCTACTGGAGAGTTATGGGTCAGATATTGAGGAAGTGCCACTGACAGAGAGAGGCTGAGGAGAAGGAATAAAAAACAACGAAAAAAAGTCTGAAAATGGCATAATTTAATGTTGATGGTTTAATATCACCAAACTTAGAAATCAGCAATTTCTTCTGGGTACGTGAACCAGATATTATGTGCGTTGTAGAGACCAAGGTAAGAGGGGATATTGATATCCATATGGGAGATGGTAAATACAAACTGTGGAGAAGAGATAGAAAAGAAAAAATGGGAGGAGTGATGCTAGCAGTGAAGAACAACATAAATATGGATACTGTGGAACTGGGAAAGGGTAGGGCTGAAGTGACAAATGTGAAATTAGAAACTGGAGAGAATGGCAAGGGAGATATGGCGGTAGTATATGTTCCCCCTAAGACAAGGGCATGGAATGACGATGAATACCAGATGTTGTCTGACATGGTCAGATATCTACAGAAAGTAACTGAAAAAAGTAACAACATAATTCTGATGAGTGATTTTAATTGCAAAGAGGTGAACTTGGAGGAATGGGACTCAGGAGGCAGTGAAGATTCATGGGGCACTATATTATTAAATATAGCAATGAATAATGTAATGACCCAGTGGGTCAAAGAAAAACAAGATTCAGAGGTGATGACACTCAAGCAAGACTAGATTTACTGCTGACCAAAGAACCTGATGTAACTGAATCTTTGAAATATCCTGTGTCCTATAGGAAAAAGTGATCATGTGATTGTGTTCCAGATGATAAAAGGGAGCGTGTGTCGAGAGATGGGCTTGATAGGCATGGAAGATACTACTTTGGGAAAGCAAACTTTACAGGATTGAGGAAATTTTTTGAAAATGTAGATTGGAGAAAATTCAGAGAAACAAGAGAGATACAGAGGAAGTGGGATATCACTGTAGACCTCTATAATTCTGGTTTGAAAAAATATGTGCCAAGAGTAAGTGGGAAAGAAAACAGGAAAAAGGACTGGTTTAATAGAAGGTATATGACTGCAAAAAAAAAGAGAGGGACATTGCATGGAACAACTGGAGAAAGAGAGGTAATAACAGAACAAAGGAAAAATATAGTAGAACTGGAAATGAATATACAAGAATATGTAGTGAGGAAGAAAGGAACTTTGAAAAAGGTATAATTGACAAATGTAAGAAAGAACCCAAATTGTTTTATAGATTTGTCAATGGCAAATTGAAACAAAAGGAAGGAATCACCAAACTGAAAGTAGAAAGACAGGTCTATAAAGATGCGGCAATGCATGTTGAAATAATAAACATACTATATGTTTCCAATCGGTTTTCACTAAAGAAAGGGATTTTGTGGAGGGGGAGGGAGTGACTAGAAATGTAGTGATAAAACATATAAAAGTGGAAGTGCAGGAAGTGTATAAAGTACTGGAAACTCAAGATGTAAGGAATGCCCCAGAACCTGATGGAATCTATAACTGGATACTGAAGGAATGCGGAGAACAACTGGTTGATAAGATTCATGGCTTAATTGAGTGTTCTCTGGAAGAAGGGAAAGTGCCTCGGGAATGGAAGAGGGCCAATGTGGTACCAATTTATAAGGGAGGAAACAAGGAAGAACCCCTGATTCATGGACCAGTGTCCCTGACCAGCATGGTTGCAAAACTGGTTGAGAAAATCCTAAAAGACAAATGGATATAATATCTAGAAGAGATGAACATTTTGGTAAAAGTTTGGATTCAGATGTAGAAGGTCACGTTTCCAACTTGTTGAGCTTTTACTCAAGAGCGATTGATGTGTTACAGGAGAGAGACGGTTGGGTGGATTGTGTGGATTTAGATCTGGAGAAAGCCTTTGACAAGGTACCCCACAAGCGACTAATGAGGAAACTGGAGCACATAGGAAGACTGAAGGGAAACCTCCTGGAGTGGATGAGAGACTGCTTGAGAGACAGACAAATGAGGACAGTAAAAAAGGGCAGGATGTCTACATGGAGGGAAGTAACAAGTGTAGTCCCACAGGGCTCGGTGTTAGCGCCAGTAATGTTCCAGATTTACGTAAACGATATGGTAGATGGAATGAATAGTCATGCAAGTCTGTTTGCTGATTATGAAAAGAACTCGAGGAAAGTTGAAGATGAGGAAGACTGTAAAATGCTGCAGGAGGACCTGGACAGCATTCATGATTCGAGCCGGAAATAAAATTCAACACAAAAAAAATATAAAATATTGGAAATGAGTGAAAGAACAAAGAGGCCATCACTGAATTATTTGATGGGTAATTTACCAATCACAAAAGTGAGAGAAATGGAAGATTTGGGAGTGCTGGTCCAGGATACTTTGTCACCTGAAAAACACATTAACAAGACAGTTAGAGAGACGTATAATCTCTAGACTAACATAAGAGTAGCATTTCATTACATGGATGAGATGATGAAAAAATTAATAGCGGCCATGATCCGCCCCAGGCTGGAATAAGCAGCAGTAGTGTGGTCCGCACACAAAAAGAAAGATATAAACAAGATCGAGAGAATACAAAGAACAGCACCCAAGATGGTCCCTAGCCTGGCAGATCTGTCGTACAGAGAGAGGCTGGAAAAGCTGGATCTGTCTTCCTTAGAAGAAAGGAGTGAGATGGGTGGCATGATTGCAGTGTTCAGGGCCATGATGGGAGTAGATAAAATTGACAGAAAAAAATCTGTTTGCATGGGATGGGAGAGTAACAAGAGGACACAGAATGAAACTGAAGACTCCAAGATGCTTGAATGATATCAAGAAATACAGTTTTCCATACAGATCCATAGACCTGTGGAATAGCGTGGACAAAGAGATCCTTCAGTCTAAAAACTTAATTTCAAGGCAAAATTTGACTTATTCAGAAACAGAGACGGGACCCCACGAGCATAGTTCATTTCCTGTATATCACAACTAGGTAAACACACACACACACACACACTAGAAAAAGAGGACTCGATGTACCGTCAATGCTAGATCTCATATTTACTAGGCAAGAAAACGATATTGACATTTTAATATATCACCCTCCATTTGGCAAAAGCGACCATGCAGTACTAAATTGCAACTTCAGGATTGCATATGACATAGATAACAGCAATGAAAGTTACAAAAAGAGTCTAAACTATAAAAAGGGAAAGTATCGTGACCTAAAGAAGTACTTCTTCGAAACAGCTTGGGAAAAGGAGCTTAGAGGACAAGATTTAAATGCTATATATGAAAAATTCTGTGAACTTTATGAAATAGGAGTCCAGAAGTACATCCCACTGCACAAAGAAGCAGAAAATAAAATAAATGGTTCAATACAGAATGTAAAAAATCAAAAGAAAAAAGAAATTTGTTGTGGAATAGATACAGAAGACACAATAGTGAAAGGGCATATAATAATTACAAATACGCAAGAAACGATTATACAAGAATAAGGAGGAAGCCCAAAAACAGTTTGAGGAGGATATCATAAATAAAATTAGTGATCAACCAAAGCTATTTTACAGCTACATCAGAAGCAAAACCAAAGTAAAAGATAAAATACAATCCATTACGGACGATGGAATCACCCATACACAAGAGAAGGATATTTGTGAAGCACTAAACAAGAATTTCCAATCAGTTTTTACAGAGGAAAAAAATTTTTGCGAGGGATTATGTGGAACATGCATGCCCACACATACTACCAGATATACAAACATCAGAAAAAGATATACAGGAGGAGCTAAGTAAATTAGACAAAGGAAAAGCAAATGTTCCTGATGAAATTTCATGTTGGGTGCTATGTGAATGTGCAAAGGAGTTAAGTAAACCATTATTTTTAATTTTCAAGAAATCCTTGAGTCAAGGTAAACTACCTGATATCTGGAAGAAAGAAAACATTGTTCCCTTATTCAAGAAAGCAAATAGACAGAATCCACTTAACTACCGACTAGTATCACTAACCAGTTTTGTAAGTAAGGTATTAGAAAAATTTATAAGAAAAGCTTGGGTAAATCATCTAGAAGAACACAATATGATAACAGAAAGACAGTTTGGTTTCAGAAAAGGAAAATCATGTGTTACTAATCTGTTGAGCTGCTATTACAGAGTAACAGACACATTACAGGAAAGAGAAGGATGGGTGGACAGTATCTATTTTGATTTCAAGAAAGCATTTGACACAGTACCACACCAAAGACTTTTATGGAAACTATACCATCAAGAAGGAATTCGAGGCAAACTATATTGTTGGATGCAAGATTTACTCATGAAAAGGAAAATGAGAACAGTACTCAGGGGAAATTACTCATCATGAAAAGAAGTGACTAGTGGAGTACCACAGGGCTCAGTGCTGGCACCAATCATGTTTTTAGTATATATAAATGATATAGACAATAACACTGAAAATGAAACCTATCTAAATATGTTTCCAGATGATGCAAAAATACAAAGGAGAATTACTAACACAGACTCTTGTAAAGAGCTGCAAGAAGAATTAAATAAACTTCATGAATGGAGTAATACATGGCAAATGGAATTCAATGTGGACAAGTTTGGTAAAAGTGGAAAAAGACTTGATTGGGATTATATGTTAGGAAATAAAACCCTACACACATCAGAAAGAGAGAAGGACCTAGGTGTGATTGTCAATAACAGACTATCTCCGGCGGACCACATCAGTGAGAACGTACGGAACATGTATACACTGCTTGCCAATATGAGAATACCGTTTACATACATAAATGAAGACATGCTAAGAAAGATAATAATATCAGTCATCAGACCAACCCTGGAGTATGCATCAGTAGTCTGGAGTCCTCATCTCAAAAAAACACATAGACAAG
>NW_027644633.1:0-23215 GCF_032717465.1 Coenobita brevimanus | reverse complement strand
ATATATGAGCACTTGACTGTCATAAAAATTTATACGACTATAAACAAGCGTGGAATACCGAGAAATGGAATTAATTACCTTCTATACCTTTATTCATCATCTCCGTCGACATATGATGCATAACAACTACAAATAGAAAAAAAAATGAAGGTTGAAGAAGCACTGAATGAAATGTATTAATTTCGTCTGGAGATTATTAGGATTTTCATCTTAGGAAGATTGTCATTTGAGACCTTTTTCGTTTGTCGTGTAAATTCAGGGTAAACAAATGGTACAGATCTTGCTACAACTCAAACACTTGGGAGATCCTAAAACCTCAGAGTTTAGGGCGAAATAGTAAGAATGCAGCCTCGACAAATGTACTCTCAATTAGCTCTGAAACACTTGCAATTTAGTCTAAAATTCCGAAAATACTTACATGGGTGAGCAAATTAGGTCTCGTTAGAAAATAATTAGTAAAATGGGCAAATGAGGTATCACTTAGGATGAAATCATTTCACATTTAAAGAAGGATGTCCTTTGAGCAGTTTGATCCCAAGGACGATCGTTAGATTAGAGACGTGTCAACAACTGGAAATTCTATCTATCTATCTATTGCCAGACGCCTCATTCCCGTTTGGGGTGGTCACAAACAAATCGCCTCCAAGTCGCCCTGTCCCCCGCCATTTCACTCCCCTGCTCCCAACTCACACCCCCCTCTCTCATATACCTCTCCACCCCATCTCTCCATCTCATCCACGGCCACCCCCACCCACATTCCCCCTCCACCTCACTCACATACACTCTCTTCGTCAGTCTTTCACCCTCCATCCTCTCCACATGGTCAAAACCACCTCAGTGTGTTCCTCATAACGCTTCCTATCACATCCACATCAACACCACAACGCTCCTTTATATCCTCATTCGTCAGCCTGTCTCTCCATGTGACTCCACAGGCTCCTCTTAAATAACTCATTTCCACTGCTCTCACTCTTGACTTGTGTCCTTCCAACAACGTCCAAGCTTCACTTCCGTACGTTAGAGTTGGTGTCACAATACTGTCATGTAGTAACTTTTTCACTTCCATGCTCACTTCCCTGTTTCTTATCACTGCTTTCAAAGAACCAGCAACCTTTCTTCCCTGCTGTACCCTTTCAAGCCCTTCACCCTCCAAACCTCCATCCTTACTCATCACACTACCCAAGTACTTAAACGCACTCACATTTTCCAATTCCTCACCATCCAACCTCGCTGTACATTCACTGACCACCTCTCTCAAGGACCATCACTTTACTCTTCCCTACATTCACCTTTAGATTCCGTTTCTTACTCTCTCAGACTCATCCACCAAGCCTTGCAGCTCCCCTTCGTCTTCACTCAACAACACAGTATCATCTGCAAACAACAGTACAGGGAGTTTCCAAACACTATCCCCTCTCACCAGGGCCACTCCAACATCCACTACCCTACCTTGTACCTCTTTTATTACCCCATCCATGTACAGATTGAACAACCATGGAGACATGACATATCCCTGTTTCAACCCAACTTTCAAAGAGAAAAATTCACAGTTCACCATCCACACGCACTGCAGCCTTCGCACCATCGTACATACTCTTCACAGCATTCAACAACTTCCCATGTACTCCATATATTCTTAACACTTTCCACAATCCTAGTCTATCCACCCTGTCATATGCTTTCTCCAAATCCATGAAAGCCGCATACAACTTCTTTCCCTTCTCTAGAAACTTTTCCACTAAAGATCTGAGAATGAATATCTGATCTACACAACCTCTTCCCTTCCTAAAGCCTCCCTGTTCTTCTCCACTAGTTTCTCTGTTCTTTCTCTCTGTCAATAAGTATCCTACCATACACTTTTCCTATTATACTAAGACAAATGCCCCCATGATTACCACACACTTCTTTTTCCCCTTTTCCTTTGTACAGTCGTCAGCACAAATTCGCTGCAAGCCTGCTCGTGTGATGTGGGTCGTTTTGTATGGCAACGGTGTATAGGAACTAGTTGCCACACAGGCTTTTATACGCTTTAAAGACGTGTTTGTAAGAATTAATACTATAAATCACCCAGAATCCAATATTCTTTATATCTAGCGTAAAAATGTGCAAAAGACGACAGATGAATGTTGTCGAATGGTGAAACTCCTGTTCTCTCCCTCGTATACATCCCTTGTCCCTCCCCATCCTCCCCTCCTCCTTCCCTCTCCCGCTATCCTTCATCTCCATTCCTCTCTCTCTCCGCCCTGTCTACCTTATATCACCCACAACGCTAATCTACGTAATAAACCTCACTCTTCTCTATTTCTTGTCTATTCCTGTAACCTTTTTGCTCCTCAACATTCGAGAGTTTCATGCCATGCAACAGTCTCTTTCTCCCACGCGTTACTCCACACATGATGCAGCAGTTCGAACCTTTATTGTTTCTGATACTGCTTCATGATTCAGTGAACAATATGAGGAGAAAGGGAACATTTTCCTAGGGAAGAGAGACGGCGAGAAGTAGGAGGAGTGGGCACAAATGTTGGTTTAATTTTGGCAACTGATATAATAGGCACAGACTTCAAGGCTCACTCAAACAAATACTAGCAAGGAATACATCACAAGAACGAGACCTCAATGTTCCTGTATCTCCCGGCTGTTGGTAGTGACAAAGGATGGAGAACAGAAAGACAACTGGAGAGGAGTGGGAAGAAGACGAGGAGGGTAAGAATGGGACTAGAACAGGAAGGAATACTGATAATAAACCTTGGATATAGTTGGTAGTACTGCAAGCAGCTGGGAATAAGGCAGACTGGGTTTAGAAAACAGTCAAGAGAGAATTGCGATGCGCCAGTCGGGTTAGTGCCGTGGATAAATGAAGGTAGAGAGGGTGGGGAGAGGAGACAGTGGAGAGGCATGAAAGTGAGTTGGGGGTAGGAGGGAGAGGGAGGGGTGGGGGGGAAATCAGGAGTAAGGGGGAGACGGGAAGGGAGCTTACACACTGTTATAATAAAGAATACCAGAGTATTACGCTCATACGCCGCTCCATAACATTGTCGACTCTTGCAGTTTTTTTACGCTAATCAGTTACGATATACAGAGAATTGTACTCTAGGCAGTCTCTGTACCACTTTTGAAAAACACATCGTTAAAGTGTATAAAAGTGTAGGTGGCAACTCATCCCTTTACACTGTTGCCAGAGAAAAGGACTGGCGTCACACTAGTAGACTTGCAGCGAATTTATGCTGACGACTGTACAAGGGAATAATTATACCTGACTTCCAATCCTCCGGGACTCTACCTTCCTCCCAAGCCAATCTGCACATCTTCCACATCCATTCTACTACTATCTCTGGAAATTAAGAGAGAGAATCCATATATTTTGTTTTAATCCGTTTAACTAGGATATTACACAGAAATCCTGAGCATTCAGATCAAATTATAAAAATGGAATATTTTCCAAGAATGACGGTTCCTGTGATATCATAATTTAAATTTAGTAATTTAGAATCACTTCGAAAGGCAATAAATCGTTGAAAAGAAAATTGTGTGTATTCGGATAAACATAACTAGGAAAATATAAATACATAGGCGTACTATTTTTAAACATTACTTGATTTCTCATTTACGCAGTTTTCTTCATGAAAAAAATCAGGATGCATCTTGGTCGACCTGAACTGCTGTTTCAGTCGCGTTGAGATTAACTGGATTTTATATTTCGATGAGTCTACTAGCCGTTATTTCAACCGAAAAAAGTAGTGCCACCAGTGAACTTGTTGCAGCTGATAGCATTCGTTTTGGTGATGACAATTATTTTACTGGAGTGATTGCTCTACAGTAGAAAAGTTCTGGGGGGCAAAATCGCTAATTATTTAAATTCCACAAATGTACCGAAATTTCATTGGAAACACACCCAATTATTTCCAAAACAGATGACATTCTGAGAAAGTGTAAACTATCGCAATTCCTACATATATCTATTTAATTAACAATAACTTTAGTCCTCATCTCCGTGGACAGTGAGTACACTCGGAAGCACTAATTTCTCCCCCCCTAGTAGCCGGAGTCGCGGCCAGTGAGAGACCAGGCGTTCGAACACCCCACACCCACATCCCCTCCCCCAACCCCAGTGGCAAATGTTGTTGGACAAATGTGGAACGGCCAAAGCTGGTGATCTTACAATGTCATGATTTTTTTTTTATAGAGAATCAGAACCAGTAGGGGTAAGTATATAAAGGTATTTAATGTGTATTACTGTGCTGTTATCCACAACATATGAAAAAGGAACGAAAATGAAAGAAGACCTACATTGTATTATGTGTTATTGTCTGTAATAGTTGTCCTATATTATAATGTTACAAATAAGTATAGTATAATGAACAGCATCTGTTGAAAGATATGATGTCTTTTCTCACACATTCTCATTCCCACCACCACCACCACCACCCTTCTCTCTGGGTTTATATCAACCAAACACCTCTCTTATCCTCCTGTCCCCCACTCCCACGCTTAGTTAACCAACATAAAGATATTGATGAAATGATCCGTCAGGTATTGATCATATTAATATTAGCATACACCTCAGTATTAAGCACCAACAAATCAATAACATACAATACTTCGATAAACCTGCCAACTATTTCATCTTGTAAGCTGTTACGTGACATATGCACTGCAAGTTTGACTTTGTTACAGGGACATACTGCTGTTTATTGCTAACACAGGTTATGGGTGTTTTTGGACGTCCTTCAATTCATATTAACGTGACAATTTAAGCCTCACATTATAAACATGTAAGGTTTATATTCCTGTCACTACCGTGTTAACCAAACGAATCAGGGATCGGTTCTGACGAACCACAAACTCTCTGCTTCAACGAAAATATTTCGACCTCTTGTCACAACAGTGACAAAATGTCACAATGTATACGACTGAATGTGGGTCAGTCGTCTACATAATGACATTGTGTCACTGTTGTCACAGGAGGTCGGACTATTTTCGTAAAAGCAGAGAGTTTGTGGTTCGTCAGAACCGATCCCTGATTCGTTTCGTCCATCCATTAATGACAGGAACATAAATCTTAAGTGTTTATAATGTAAGGCTTAAATTGCCACGTTAATATGAATTCATGGGCGTCCAAAACCACACACAACCTGTGTTAAAGTAAAACAACCGTATGTCCTTGTATCACAAGGTCCAACTTGCGGTGAGTATGTCACGTAACAGCTTACAACAAGATGAAATAGTCGGCAGGTATACCGAAGCATTGTATGTTATTGATTTGTTGGTGCTTAATACAGAGGTGTATTATAGTAATAATATGATCAATACCTGACGGATCATTTCATCACTATCTTTGTTTACGTTGGTTAATAATGGGTGTGACTGGTGGACGAGAGGATAAGAGAGGCGTTTGGTAGAGACAGGAATCGAGAGAGATGGGTGGTGGTGGCGGGAGTGAGAATGTATGAGAAAAGACATCATATATTTCAACAGATGCTGTTCACAACACTATACTTATTTGTAACATTATAAAATAGGACAAGTATTATAGACAATAACACATGGCACACTGTAGGTCTTCTTTCATTTTCGCGCCTTTCCTCTATGTTATGGATAACAGCACAGTAATAAACATTAAGTACCTTTATATACTTACCCCTGCTGGTTCTGATTGTCTATAAAAAAATCATGACACACTGTAATATCACCAGCTTTGGCTGTTCCACGTCTACCCAACAACATTTACACTGGGGTTGGGAAAGGGGAGGTGGGTGTGGGGTGTTCGTACGCCTGGTCGCTCACTGGCCGCGACTCTGGCTGCATGGGGGGAGAAATTAGTGCCTTCGGGTGTACATAACATACAAAAAATGCAGGTTGGACGCGCACTGAATGAACTGCATTCTTAGCGTTTGGAGATTGTTTGGATTTTTACATAAGGGAGTGGGTCATTTATGACTTTCATCTTCATATGTAAAGGTAACTTCATTAAAGAAAATCGTACAACTTTTTTTTTTTTTTGTGAAATTATTCTTTTAAATAGGTAACTGAAAACTTTTATACTTGAGTGATCCTAAAAACTACAAATGTGAGGGCAAAAAGACGATATAGGAACTTTCCACAAAAGTACTCTAAACTAGCGATGAAAAATTCCCAGTTGCATTTAATATTCATAAAACATTGCTGAGGGTGAAAAAAAAAAAAATTGCTTTGGAAAAGAAAATGAGTGATGGTGCTGAATGAGGTAACACATAGCATGAAATCGATTCACAAGAGGGCTGTCGTTTAGGTATTTAAGCCTAAAGAGTTTCGTTTGATGAGAGACGTCTAGAGAACTTTAAAATTTAGAGGTGAAGCTGAAATTATTTTTATCTGTATACTTAGTGCTTAAAGTGGCATTTTCATCCCCCTGATGAAATTTAAGAAATGGAATACTTTCCGAGTCTGACGGTTCGTGTGATGTCATTATCCATATTTACTAAGTTAAAATCACTCGGAAAATCTATAAATCTTTTAAAAGAAAAATGTCTATGTATTATCATATATATATTAGTAGTAAGAAGTAAATACATAGCCGTACTGAGATATACAGTTGATAAACATTACCTCATATGGGCAGTTTCAGTTTTTATAACGGGTCTAACAAAAGTCAGGTTGCAAGAGGGTCGACCTATTCTGTTGTATATGTCGTGTATAGAGTGGGTTTTGAATTATCGATTTTATATACTTTTTTTTTTTTAATTAGTCTTACCCGCGACTTCAAAGATAAAATGTAGTGCCAAATGAGAACTAGTTACTCCTGATAGTATTAACTATTCAAAATTATTTTGTTGGGCGAAGTCGCTAAATAGGCAACTTCAACAAATGCATTGAAAGCTGATTGGGATACACCTAGATATTGTAAAACTTAGAAGATATTTCCAAGGATGAGAAAATCACATTTAGAAAACAAGAAATCGACCGGTACGTAAAGAGAGCCGGAATGAAATATGTTTACAAGCAATAAATTTCAATTGATGTGGAGGGCCATCGATACAAGCGAGAAATTCCGAAAGAAAAAAATTTTCTTTTTTATCCGCAGTAGAAGGCACTTTAAAATTACATCAAGCCTCCTAATTGAATGAAAAAAAAAAAAGTATTTGCATATTATGAAGGATGGCGTAACTCGTAAGAAATATTTCATTATGTAAAATGTCAGCACGGTTTTAACTCGTGAGAAGGGGTATTGGTGAGCTCTTGACTCAAATAAAAATTTATGAGAATGTATAAACTACCATCGCAATACCAATATAGGAAATTAATTATAATTTATAACTTTATCAACCTCCGTTGATATAGCGAAAAAAAAAAAAAATGCGGGTACAAGGAACGCAAAAATGAACAGTATTAATGTGGTTATGAGATTATTTGGATTTTTCCTTTGGGATGAGGGTAATTTGGGACATTTTCATTTCGTGTTTAAAGGATATAAAAAGTGGAAAAAATTCATAAGTATTATACTTTAGTGATGCTAAAAACCGCAGAATTAAGGGTGACAACAATAAATATGCAACTTCCACAAATGAACTCGGAAGCACTCCCAATTATCTAAAATTCTAGGACAATATGTTTGGGGAGAAAAAATTCCTCCCGAAAAAAAAAAAAAAAAGCAAGACTAAATGATTTAACACGTAGGATGAAATCGATTCACAGATATAGTAGGCTGGCGCTCGGATCTTTATTTGCAGAGCGTTGCTGTCACCTTGGCTCCCTCGAGGATTTTTGCAGCGGTTGTCTTAGGACTTTCTCCCGCGAGCTGACTTCAAGGTGAGGCATACTGGCCGGAGTGGACCTCGCGTGCTGCACACGGTCCCTGGCTTGTAGGAGGCGGAAAAAGAGACGAGTCCGAGGTCGGTAGTGGACGGGTACGCCGCATGATCGGCATCAGCGCTGCAGAGTGCACTGCGCCGAGGGGCAGAGATCCTCTCCTCTTCTTGCGGACCGAACCCGGGATCCCTCCTCTCCAAAGAGTTTCGTTTGATTGCAGACGTAAACAACTTGGAAATTTAGAGATCAAACGTATATTTTTATGTGTATAACTGGGGTGATAATTTGGCTTTTTGAGGTTCCTTATCAATATAAATTTTTTTAATATTTTCACAGTTTGTCGGTTAGTGTGAAATCTTTATCCATATTTACCGAGGTAAAATCACTCCCAAAGGGAAAAAAAAATCGTTAAAAGGAAAAAAAAAATAAGTATTGTCAGATATATATTATTAGGAAAAATTAAATACATAGGAGTACTGAGATATATTTACAGTTTATAACAATTACTTTTTTTTTATTTGATGGGTCCAAAGATTATCAGGTTTCAGGAGGTATGACCTGAAATGTTGTGTCTGTCGTACTGAGATTAACTGGATTTTTATTTCTTGAGTTGGCTTTTTTTTTTTTTTTTCAATTCACTTTCGGTCTAGCTTCAAGCATAAAATGTAGAGCCTATTATTAATTTGTTACGGTTGATAACATCCGCTTTGGGGATTGTTGACAACTATATTACTAAAGTGATGGCAGTATTTACATTTTTTGGGGTGAAATCGATAAATATGCAACTTCCATAAATGTAACGAAAATTGATTGGAAACTAAAAAATTCAGAAATCTTGTGTGGAAAAACGATATTTATGGAACATATAAGAAGATATAGAATGACAAGCAAAGAGAGCTGGCACATGTGTTCAAGCACCATAATTTTCCATTAACGTAGGGGCCACCTAAAAAAAGAGAAATTTTGGATGAAAATGATTTTCTTTATCTGCAGTAAAACCACTTTAAAATTACTTCGAGCCGACTGAATATATAAAAAAAAAATTAAATATACATATATTTGGACATTATGAAAGAACATTTCCTTAGATAAAATACCTCACAAATGTGATAACTGGCGACAAGGACTATTGGCGAGCTTTTAACTCGAACAAAAATTAACACGAGAAAGTAAACACACTACCGCAATACCGAAATATATAAATAATTACTATTTACAATTTTATTCCTCATGTATGAGAGCTGCAAAAAAAATGAACGTTGAAGGAAGACTGAACTGTATCGTTTTGAGATTGTTTGGATTTTAACTTTAGAAGAGAGTCATTCATGACGTTTTTCATTTGTAGTGAGAGCTTGAGGATATGCAAATGGTACAAGTTTTGTTACGGTTGAAGCTTCCGCCTGAAGAGTAATTGGAAATTATTATACACGAGTAATACAAAAACCGAACATTAAAAACGCAACTTCCACAAAGGTGCTCCAAATTTGTTGGGAAACACACCCAATTGTATATAAAATTCAGAAAACATTTCTGAGTGTGAGAAAACTCACAGAAAAAAAAAAAAATCAGTGACAAAACTAAATGAGATCACCTAGGATGAAATTGATTCACTTTTAAAGAGGGCTGGGATTTCAGCGGTTTCAGCCCAAAGAGGACCGTTTGATCAGAGACATGTAAACAACCTGGAAATATAGAAACAGAACTGACATTCTTTTTATATATATAGCTTGAAGTTTAAAGTTTCATCTTGAGCCCTTTGATGAAATTAAAAATAACAACATTTCCCCAGTATGACGGTTCGTGTGATATCATTGTGCATATTCGCCAAGGAGAAATCACTTCGAAAAGCAAAAACTCGCTTAAAATAAAATTGCTTCAGTTTTGATTATCATATATATATTATTAGGAAGAAGTAAATAGACGTACTGCGATGTACAACTTAAAAATATTACTTCAGGGTTGGGGAAGCGTCGACTGAACTGTTGTTTCTGTCGTGTTGAGATTAACTTAATTTTTAATATTCGATGAGTCTATTAGCTTTTTCTTTTCATAGACAAAAAGTAGTTGCAATTATGACCTTCTTAAGGCTGATAGGATACTCTTTGGGGGTAGTCCAAATTATAATTTTATTTTTTCGATAAATCGGTAAATAGGCAATTTCCGCAAATATATGCAAAGCTGATTGGTAAAAACATCGAACAACTTAAGAAACTCATAATAGAATTCTGAGAGGAAAAAAATCACATTTACGAAACTTAGAACAAGAAATCGATTGAGATGTAAAGAGAGCTGGCATCTGTTGTGTTTAAGAACAATAATTTTCAGTTAATGTGGGGGATATCGAAACAAGCGAGAAATTTTTTAATGAGGTAACTATTCCTTATCGTAATCTCCGTCAAGATAGAAGATGACAGCTACAAAAAAAAAAAAAAAGGTTGAAGGAAGACTGAATGAACTATTAATGTCGTCTGGATATTGTTTGAGTTGTTACGTTAGGAAGACGGTCATTTTTGACTTTTTTCATGTGTCCTGGTAGCTTCAGGGTAAGCAAATGATATAAGCTTTGTTACGGGTATAGCTTCCGCATTACAATTGAAAGATATTATACTTGAGTAATCCGAAAAACCCAATCAATGAGGTGAAAAACAAATTTTGAGACGTCCATAATAGTACTGTATATTTCCTGGGAAACACTGCCAATTGTATATAAAATTCAGAAAACGATTCTGAGGGTGATAAAACTCTGTCTCGGAAAAAAATAATTAGTAACATGGCTAATTGGTGTATTTCGCAGGATGGAATCGCGTCACAGGTAATGAGGGCTGGCATTTGATCGTTCTAATGTATTATAATTACAAATCATGATAGATAGATAAATAGATAGATAGCCCTGTGCGAGCCTGGGAAAAGGAAATGAGCTTGCAAGTTACACTGAGGAAAAGCTGACGACAGATTACGAAGTAGCCAGTAAGGAGATGATGCAGTTAGTTGTCAGCAGTCCAACCGTGAACAAAGACCTAGTGACCATACACACACATACACACATACTCACGCACAGGCTGCTAGAACTTTCCACTCACAAGGAACATACGTGACACACTCCTGCTACACCAGAATTTAGGAAAGAGGAGACAAGCCTTAGAACAGGCAGGTCAGAAAAAGAAAGGGCTTAGCAACTTGAGAGAGAGAGGGAGCCAGAGCGAGACAGATAGCTAGCGGGACTCTATACTCCGCTCTGTGTGAGAGACTTGTTAATATTTCCAAGACAAATAAAAATAGTCCCATACTATTCTTTACCTCTCCTGTCACTACATGACAAATGGGAAGCTACTCCAAGATATAAAAACCGCTCGTCTACAAGTCTAATATATATATATATATATATATATATATATATATATATATATATATATATATATATATATATATATATATATATATATATATATAACTCAACCACAAAGGAACCACAAAGTCTTTTATGACATTTGGTAGCAGCGAACGTATACGAACCTCGTCTACAAAACAACTCTATAATCTTCACGTAACTTCAAGCAGCAACAAGAATATAAAACAAAGCAAGTAAAGAAGAGGAGAGACCAACAAGCACAAAGCCCCCACCACTCTCTCCCGCCATTCGCTGACGCAGAGGTCAAGACACGCAGCAAAACACCAAGTCCATATTCACAACTCATCTTACCCGTCTGCACTCAAGTTACTCATCGCTACTCATTCACTCACCACAGCTACCAGTGTGGGAAGCCGACGTCACCATGTGCTGAGATGACATCACAACGCGAGTCTGCCATGCCAAGCAATGTGTGATTGACACCAGGCACTTCTCACCCACTACTCATTACTCATTATTCACATAGCTCAAACTCATTTATTTTCACAGTATTGAGTTGGAAATTCGACGTTCTATGCTGAGGTTTGCCTGGGACAGCCGTTAACCACCACAAACACCAGGCCATGGAATTTCCTGAGTAATATCGTCCATCAACACACCACTAGAATTATCAAGAGATCTTCAATCAAACCTGTATTTTTCTTCCGAGATCGACTTTTGTATCGACACACCTCTACGATCTGTATCAAGTGGGTAAAATTATACTTGCTCATTTCTTCTCAGTGCTAAAATTAGCTATATTCAACTTATTTACTCATCTATTTTGCTAGGACAAATAAACAAGAGGCGTATTTCATAACACCATATCTTAATGACAGGAATATTTTCGCCACCCCCCACGTTAATACCAGATGACACATAATTTGCCACAACAACAGATTCACAATTAAGAGAGCCCCAAGGCAACACACCAGATAACACACAAATTGCCACAACATCAGACTCACAATTAAGAGAGCCTCAAGGCAGCCCACCCCTTGTACAACCCTCACCACACACTAAATATCGAGAAACAAATACGGCAGTTTCAGATGATGAGTGGGACACCACCTCTGACGTAGGAAGTGCACACGTATGCCAATACACTTAACAGGGTTCAACGGTCCGGTCGTACATATTCCACCATTCCCTCACACAACGATAAACACGTCCAAGTTGAATTAACAGGCAATCATTAAAAATGGATCAAGAAACAAATACCGCTGATCTAACAACCACACCTCACGTGTTTGTGTATCACGAGGATAAAACTGCCCCAAAATTCTCTGGCACAGACAAAGATCGCATTGATGTCATTTCATTAGTCAGTCAGTGCGAACAAATGTTCATCAAGCGCCACATACTAGATGAACAAGAGAAAATTGCTATTTTTTCATCTTGCATAAGCCAGGAAAGATGTCCAGCAAGCAATTTATTGAGCTCAGATAAGCTCCATCGTGCTAGAACATGAATTTAAAACTGAATTTTGAAGAAATTTTCTGGAGGTATGAACTTCTTGCCAGGTATAATTCCGGAATTACATAAAATTGTAGATCTTGTAAGGGAGCACACTACAAACCATGTGCTCAGTGAAATAACTGCTGATGTCTCCACAATCAAGAGAACTTTGTTAGCTACACTGGAGAATTCTAATTGGACAGATGATGGAAAGATGTCCCCAGACCTCGTCGTGGACATCATTGGTTATGTAGCTGCCTTGTGTAAATTACCTGATAGGACCCTTAAGATCGCCAAGACGATCGCGCACACCCCAGGAATGTGCTTGCTAGACTTAATGAACGAGGTAGAGATGCAGTGCAGTAAAGCAGGTGTGGTCGACACACATGCACATTCTGGTAGAATCAGGGTACCTGAGACAGTATCAGCTGTGAAAACATCTACACCGACCCCAAACAGAGAACAAAATCGATCGCGACCAGAAAACAGGCAGGCTAAACAAACAAAAACGCCTAGACCTCGTTCCCAGACGCCTTCCTACAGGCAGTTTCATAAGTTTTCGCGCAGCCCGAGCAGGTCTCGCGCCATAAACAACACTTCTTATGGGAAATCACCTCGTAGGTCACGGTCAAGGGATAGGTCCATTCTATGTCATTATTGTGCAAAACCAGGACACACAAGGTATGAATGCTTTATCAAGGCAGAGGACAAACAAAAGACACAAGGATTTGGTCCTTACTGTAGGCATCATAGATACCAAGGGCACTGGACTAGTGATTGCAAAACAGTAGAAAAAATTGTGTCTATGTTCAAATCGGGGGAAGACCAGGTCATGACAAAAAACGAACAAACGTAAAGAAGAACAAGGCTAAACTTCACATAGGAGGCATGTTGGGAAATGAGTGTATCTTGATACCAGCTGTATGTGAGGATCAAAACGTTTCCTTGTTTTTAGATACAGGCTCTCCAGTGAACTTAATAACACATAAAGAACTAAATAGAATTCTTAAAAATAAAAATAAAGTAACTTTTCTGGATGAAGCTGATTTAGATTTATACACAGTAGATGGACAAGAGATTACAGTGAAGGGTATGATAAGATTAAATCTCAGTTTCACAGAAACTACAAGACCATTCTCTGAATTTTTCTATATCGTTGAAAACTTAGCAATTAAAGCTCATATGTTACTGGGCTTAAGATCCATGAGAGCTGAGAACATAACTATACTCCCACAAATGAATGGAATAGACTTTGATAATGAATTCATAGAGGAAATAACTTCAGAGCCCTCACCGATTGGTAGAAGAGAGCCAAAAAGAATTGGTAATATTAAAGGCTTAAACAAACATACACAAACAGATGAGTGTATAGATCCACTCCCACCACCAACCCCATCCTCCAGAATTAGTGACCCAGATAACAGTACTGATTTATCAATTTTTCCAGCCCATCTCACTAATGATTTAGTTATACCACCTAATTCATACATGAAGGTTACCATAAAGAGCAAATTACGGAATAGTACTGTTCTTGTCTTAGAAGAATTATGTAAAGGGATTGTCAGTAGAAAACGCATTGTCATACGAACGACGAAGGGCAAACTCAGATAATCATAATTAATCACATGAATGGGGAAGTTCAGTTGAAAAAGGGAACTTGCATAGTTAATATTGAAAAATGTTTCGCCCCTGTGAAGGAAATAAATATTGGTGGAGTAACAAGTGAGATAAAATCTACGGATAGAGAAAGAATAAGAGAATTTAATTCACTCAGGTGAATTTGATGAAGAAAATGATTTGTTAACCCTGCTGGAAACACATAAGGACACCGTAGCATTGCCCGGAGAACAATTAGGGTGTACTAGCTTGATTAATCACATGATTAATGTGCACCCAGAAACACCACCAATTTTCGTACCAGCTTACCGCATACCACACTCCCAACGTACACTTGCAAATCAGTATGTCGATGAAATGTTAAAACTTGGAATTATTGAGCCTTCAGTCTCCCCGTGGAATGCCCCCCTATTCTTCGTGCCTAAACGAAATGGAGAAATGCGTGCGGTAGTAGATTACCGTAAACTAAATAATCACACAATCCCAGACAGATTTCCCATGCCATTGCTAAGCGATGTTCTACAGAAAATTGGTCCTGAGAATAATATATTCTCGACCATCGATCTCCTAAACGGCTACTATCAGATTCCGGTACCGAAGGAGTCACGTAAATACACTGCCTTTTCAACAAATAGAGGCCATTATCAATATACAAGAATGCCAATGGGACTGAGGACAGCCCCAGGCACATTCCAGCGTCTTATGAATTACGTATTGTCCGGAATTTTAGGACAAGGAATATTTGTTTATCTTGACGATATTATAATCGCAACGAAGAATATTAAGGATCATCTCAGGAAATTAGACTTACTCCTACAAAAGCTTAGTGATGCTGGATTAAAAATTAAACTTTCTAAATGCAAATTTTTCTTTAAGGAAATAAATTTCTTAGGCCACAAATTAAGTTCTGATGGTATTCACACCACTGATGACAAAATACAGGCAGAGAGATTTTCCTGAACCCACTACGACTGACGGTTAGACAATTTTTAGGTCTGGCTGGGTACTATCGGTCATTCGTACCACAGTTCTCTCATATAGCCTTCCCTCTATTCCAACTACTCAAAAAAGATGCTGTATTCCAATGGGAAGAAGAACAAAAAAGGGCATTTAACAATCTAAAAATTAAACTAACAAATGCACCTTGTTTAGCATATCCGGATTACACAAAATCATTTCTTATTTGTACAGACGCATCAGTTAAAGGATTAGGGGCTGTACTGATGCAGGAAGATAAAAGAGGAAAGAATCAACCAATTGCATTTGCCAGCAGACAAACAAGAGGTGCGGAGAAAAATTATTGCACTACAGACTTAGAGGCACTTGCAGTGGTTTTTGCATTACAAAAGTTTCGAGATTTGGTATATGGTTACGAAATCCACTTATTCACCGACCATAAACCACTGGTGGGTATGTTTAAAGAAAAACTCCTTTCTGGGAGGAGAGCAAGATGGAAATGTACAGTTGAAAACTACAATGTACAAATTCATTATATACAAGGTAAAATGAACATAGTAGCTGACTCATTATCTAGGAACCCGAACACAATTCAGGTCGCGGCGTTAGATCTCAAAGGAAATATCCCAAACCACGAGGAAATCGCAAAGGCACAAAGACTTGACCCAATATGGTCTAAAGTAATATACAAGTTAGAAAGTGGAGATAACATACAATTACCCAAACTGCATGTCCCACTTGAACAATTCACAATGGTCAATAATACATTATACAAAATTAACTCTAAACAACCAAAACGCCAAAGAAATACTAACCAGTTGGTAGTACCTAATGACATGATACCCCAAGTATTACGATTGATACACGTCAGCCCACATGCAGGACATCCTGGAAAGGATAAGACATTCAACCAAGCCTAGCTATTATATTACTGGCCTTCATTACGAAAAGATATAAACAATCATATAGATAGATGCGAATCATGTGCGAAACACAAAGAATACCCAATCACACCTGCACCGATGGGTAATTACCCTGTACCACATCAACCATGGGACGTTGTCGCTGTTGATTTACTCAAGATGCATAACCTATACTTATTCGTTGCAACGGATCATTTTTCCCGTTATGTCATTTTAGCTCCAATTAAAGATAAGACAGCAGAGACAGTAGCAAAGGCAATAACAGATAATGTAATATGTCGCTTTACTACCCCAAAGGTATTAATAAGTGATAATGGAGGAGAATTTAATTCTGAGATCTTACAAGAAATATGTAAACAATACAACATCAAAAAGGTTAACGTTTTGGCCTATCACCCAGCATCGAATGGGTTGGTAGAGAGACAAAATAAAAAGGTATTAGATGTGCTACGACACATTCTCAGTGAAAATTATGCAAGCTGGGATGATTGGACTCCCAAAGTAGAGGCCTCAATTAATGGGTCTATAAATAAATCCATCGGTGACACACATTTCATTATATATGGCACAGATAAAAAATTGCCATATGAGCTCCTAGAAGGTGACAGCATGCCTATACACAATTACGATGATTACTCTAAACTCCGTTTACGTGAATTCCAGGACATTCACAAAAGTCAAAAAACAATTAACGATGTCCAAGGAAGAAATGACGGAGGCACTTAACAAGAAGGCAAAAGATTCACCTATCAGCTTAGGAGACATTGTTTACGGTGTCATTCATACGAGAGACTATAAATTATCCCGAAAATTTGAGGGCCCATACAGAGTAATTAACATAAAAGCAAAGTTTTAATTGTCACTTTCAAGTGGCGAGGAGAAACAAGTTCATATTGACCCGGCTGGGGCAGGGAACAGTTTAAGGATTTGAATTTCATTAAAAGCAGACTTTCCTGATCTACCAGATGACCCGCCGACATGTCGTAAAAATACCCCCGCTAATACCAATACACCAGTCCTGTAAGAGACAGCCCTAGCATGTATTCATATGGACGGTGGGTGTTAGTGCCGAAGTGGTGACATGTGGAGGTGTAGGAGGACTACTGGGCCTTGGGATAGGCTACTGCCCCCGAGATATAGGCCCTGAAGCCTTTGCCCAGAGTCGGACACACACACACACAAAAAAAAAAATTTAAAACGAGTTTCAAGGGAATTATCACATAATTATTCAGCCTCGGATAAAACCGAACAGGTGAACGTACCTCAAGAAACCAAGCAAGAACACAACAATGATTACAAAAAGAAATTAAGGTCATATACCAAACAATCGAACATAGGTGCAACTGTTCCAATAAAATCTGCAGTACATCATTTACGAGAATAAAATATCGATTTAAACTCCTTCTATAAATGAAATAACAATCAACCGTAACGCGCATCATCACTATCATCGACCACAGCATGACCATATTAGGAAATTAATAGATTTTTTTTTCGGTAGGTTACGATGAAGGGACTTATGCTATGGATTCTCCTCTACATAGCAAGAGGATATGCGCACTTAGACCCCAAACATATAGTACGACAAGGATGCCTCATAGCTCCAACGGCCACGACTACAATCATTAAGGACGTCATGAGTACTGAAATAAGTCTAGATTACTTGTATGACTTACATACTTATCTAGACAGACTTGCGACGCCGATGCGAACTCTGGACTTCACAATAGGAAATTATGTTTCACAAGCACATAACACCAAGGAAGTGAATGAAATGGTGAAGTTAGCGAAATGGAAACTAGAACAGGCGAAGTCAACTATGCTCGTCATGATCCAAGATCTCCCATCTTATGGAACGGAGGTACTGAGCGACAGGAACAACATCACACGTACTCGCCAAAAGCGAGGTTTGTTCGACCTGGGTGGCGCAGTTCTTGGGAACATCTTTGGATTGGCTACAGAGGATGACCTTAAAGAAATAAACAACAAATTTAATAAGATAGCTCAGGTACTAACATACCAAGATAAATTCATCACAGGACAGAACTCAGCAATGAAGACAATTGTGAAAAATCTGAAACAAGCAGAAAACGTAGCTCTCGAGAGTGTAGATAAAATAAATGAATTAGAGGGAAATGTTACCCTTTTCCAGCACTTCTCCATCATCACAGAACATATTGACACGATTCTACTACAATTAGAGAACACTAGAGATCGTTTCAGGGCACTTATGCAATGAATTTCGAATGCTGGTGATGGCAAGATCACAATTGACTTACTCCCAGTTCATGAGCTACATCAGATAGTCAAGGCATACATAAACATAAATTGAAGCCGTTGTTCCGCAGTAGGGAATTTATGCAATACTACCCGTATTTAGAAGCAACACTAACACCAACATCAGTGGTAGTTCATGTACCATTCATCACTGAAGACCTGTTCACAGTATACCAAATACACCCCTTCCCCTATAAAAATAACACTTTGGTCTTCATCAACATCAACACAGACACCGAACTCATCATGGTCTCCAAGAGACGGGACACTGTCACTTTCGCAAGTGAGTCAACGATTGAACGAAAGTGCCGCACATCCTTACATGCTGTTCATCTTTGTCCTGCGTACATTTTCAAGTTTCAGCCTACTGATAGTCCCTTGTGAAATGGCTATCATCAGAAATGACAATATTCATCATCAATGCAACTTCACTTTTGCTCCAGATAAACTTGTACACCACCAACGCATTGGACACTCACAGTCTTTTTATTTCCCTCATAACACATCAGTTTACATAGTCTGTCCAGATATACCACCATCTCATACATAAGCATTAGGATTATACATAGCACCAGACTACTGTGCGGTATTTACACCAGCCATGTCTACTTTATCCACAATCAATCACTACGCCATTCTCAATCATACACACAAACATTTCCACCCATTGCCTGATATGAACTTAAACATGAGCACAAGTATTAAGTCGACTTCACCTAAGTTTGAAACTAAGCAGCTGATCAATGAAACAATGAAGCCCTGGGAAGATTTGAGTTTGAGTATGTTCAACCCATATTGTGTGTATAGCCCAGCACCTACTGTCTTTATAATCGTCTGCATTGTAGTTGCAGTACTGCTGTTCGCAATGCACAGAATGCATGCAAGAATTGCTAATTTGGAGTCATTATTTAGTGGGGGGAGAGTTAACATCACAGTTAACCACCCTGAATGAAGTGTATATATTTTGTATATAGTATTAATTTTATATATATATATATATATATATATATATATATATATATATATATATATATATATATATATAAAATACAAAGAAGAATGACCCATATATGGCAGACCAGTACCATTATCTTTAAATGAAATATTAATAACTTTTACCATAATCTTAATTTTAAACTATTTTTTATTCTTGTATGTATGCATTTCACTATAATAACCCAAGTACATACTGTATTAGTTAAATAATTTACTTTAATGCATTTATTCAAATATGTATACAACTTGTTTAAAATGTAATATTACTGAATAATCACTATTTACTATGAATAATATATGTATACAATATTCATACAATTATGTTACTTTTACAATATTATGTATTTCACTTAATTAGCTTATAAGTTCATTATAATGTGTATATAATATGTATTAATATGTTAAGACTATTACCTGTCGATGGTACGCCATTTTCTCATGACCGAGCAATGTATTATAATTACAAATCATGATAGATAGATAAATAGATAGACAGCCCTATGCGAGCCTGGGAAAAGGAAATGAGCTTGCAAGTTACACTGAGGAAAAGCTGACGACAGATTACGAAGTAGCCAGTAAGGAGATGATGCAGTTAGTTGTCAGCAGTCCAACCGTGAACAAAGACCTAGTGACCATACACACACAGACACACATACACACAGGCTGCTAGAACTTTCCACTCAAGGAACACACGTGACACACCCCTACTACACCAGAATTTAGGAAAGAGAGCTCAGAAGGAGACAAGCCTTAGAACAGGCAGGTCAGAAAAAGAAAGGGCTTAGCAACTTGAGAGAGAGAGAGAGAGAGGGAGCCAGAGCGAGACAGAGAGGTAGCTAGCGGGACTCTATACTCCGCTCTGTGAGACTTGTTAATATTTCCAAGACAAATAAAAAGTCCCATACTATTCTTTATCTCTCCTGTCACTACATGACAAATGGGAAGCTACTCCAAGATATAAAAACCGCTCGTCTACAAGTCTAATATATATATATATATATATATATATATATATATATATATATATCTATATATATATATATATATATCTATATATATAAAACAACCACAAAGGAACCACAAAGTCTTTTATGACACTAACGCCAAATAGGTTCGTTTGGTTAGAGACATTTAAACAACTTGGAAGTATATATAGACAGAACGAACATTAGTTTCATGTCTAAAACCAGTGTCATCTTGAGTCTCTTCATCAAATATCAAAAATGGATTATGTTGTACTACGACGTTCGTGTGATATCATTATCCAAATTTACAAGGCAAAATCACTTTGAAACCAAGAGATCGTTTAAAACCAAATTGTTTAGGTATTATCATTATGAAAATACAAAAGCTTACTGCGATAAACAATTTAAAAACATTACTTGGACCCTCATATACGCAGTTTTCTTCTACATGGGTCTAAAAAAAAATCAGGTTGCATCTTGGTCGACCTGAACTGATGTTTCAGTCGCGATGACATTAACTGGATTTTCTAGCCGTTATTTCAACCGAAAAAAGTAGTGAACTTGTTACAGCTGATAGCACTCGTTTTGGTGATAGATGACAATTATTTTGCTCTACAGTAGAAAACTTTATCAAAATCGCTAATTATTTAAATTCCACAAATGTACTGAAATTTCATTGGAAACACCCAATTATTTCCAAAACATGACATTCTGAGAAAGTGTAAACTATCGCAATTCCTATATATATATATATATATATATATATATATATATATATATATATATATATATATATATATATATATATATATATATATATATATTAACAATAACTTTAGTCCTCATCTCTGTAGACAGTGAGTACTTGACACATACAAAGAAATGCAGGATGGATGAGCACTACATGAACTGCATTAATATCTTTTGGAGATTGTTTGGATTTTTACAAAAGAGAGAAGGTCATTTATGACTTTTATTTTCATTTGTAAAGGTAACTTCATTAAAGAAAATCGTACAACTTTTTTTTTTGTGAAATTATCCTTTTGAATAGTAACTGAAAACTTTTATACTTGAGTGATCCTAAAAACCACAAATGTGAGGGCAAAAAGACGATATTGGAACGTTCCACAAAAGTACTCTAAACTAGCGATGGAACACTCGCAGTTGCAGTTAATATTCATAAAACATTAAGGTGAAAAAAAATGCATTGGAAAAGAAAATGAGTGATGGTGCTGAATGAGGTAACAGCATGAAATCGATTCACAAGAGGGCTGTCGTTTAGGTATTTAAGCTCAGAGTTTCGTCTGATGAGAGACGTCTAGAGAACTTTAAAATTTAGAGTTGAAGCTATTATTTTTTTCTGTATATCTTGGGCTTAAAAGTAGCATCTTCATCCCCATGATCAAATTTAGGAAATGGAATATTTTCCGAATCGTACGGTTCGTGTGAAGTCATTATCCATATTTACCATGTTAAAATCACCAAAAAATTTTATCTTTTAAAAGAAAATTTTTATGTATTGATTATTCGATATGTATTAGTAGTAAAAAGTAAATACATGGCCATACTGAGATATAAAGCTGGTAAACATTACTTGGTCCCTCATCTAGGCAGTTCAAGTGTTTATAATGGGTCACACAAAAGCCAGGTTGCTGGAGGGTCGACATGTTCTGTTGTATGTGTCGTGTAGAGATATACTGGGTTATGAATTTTCTATTTTTTTTTTTTCAAAAATAAAATATAGTACCAAATAAGAACTAGTTACTGCTGACAGGATTAGTTATGGAGGTAGTTCAAAATTATTTAGTTTAGAGTGATGGCTATATAAACTTGTTTCAGGGCGAAATCGCTAAATATGCAACTTCAACAAATGTATTGAAAGCTGATTGAGAAGATATTTCTAAGGGTGAAAAAATCACATTTAGAAAACAAGAAATCGACTGATACGTAAAGATAGCCAGAATCTGATATGTTTACAAACAATAAATTTCAATTATTGTGGAGAGTCATCGATACAAGCGAGAAATTTCGAAAGAAAGATTTTCTTTTTTATCTGCAGTAGAAGGCACTTTAAAATTGCATCAAGCCTCCTAATTGAATGCAAAAAAAAAAAAAGAAAAAAAAATTGCATATTATGAAGCATGGCGTTACACCATAAGACATATTTCCTTACGTAAAATCTCTCAGGACAGTTTTAACTCGTGAGATGGGATATTGGTGAGCTCGACTCAAACAAAAATTTATATGAGAAAGTATAAACTACCATTGCAATAGTAATATAGGAAATTAATTGTCATTAAAAAAAAAAAAATAATGCAGGTCCAAGGAACGCAAAAATGAACTGTATTAATGTGATCTGGAGATTATTTGGATTTTTCCTTTGGGAAGTGGGTAATTTAGGACATTTTCATTTCCAGTGTTTTCAGGATATAAAAAAATGGAACAAGATGTTTTGTTACGGTAAAATCATCCCCTTTAGGAGTAATTCATAACTATTATACTTTAGTGATGGTAAAAACAGCAAAATTAAGGGTGAAAATAATAAATGTGCAACTTCCACACATGAACTTGAACTCGGAAGCACTCCAAATTATCTAAAATTCTAGGACAATATGTAAGGACGAGAAAATTCCGCCTCCGGAAAAATAAAATAGTAACACAAAATGAGGTAACATGTAGGATGAAATCGATTCACAGGTATAGTAGGCTGGCGCTCGGATCTTTATGTGCAGAGCGTTGCAGTTATCTTAGCTCCCGCGAGGATTTTTGGAGCGGTTGTCTTCTGCCGACTTGTCTTTGGACTTTCTCCCGCGGGCTGACTTTGAGGTGAGGCATACTGGCAGGAGTGG
>NW_027644632.1:0-4995 GCF_032717465.1 Coenobita brevimanus | reverse complement strand
ACCTCCCGTGCTTCACACGGTCCTTGGCTTGTAGGAGGCGGAAAAAGAGGCGAGCCCGAGGTCGGTAGTGGACGGGTACGCCGCATGATCGGCATCAGCGCTGCAGAGTGCACTGCGCCGAGGGGCAGAGATCCTCTCCTCTTCCGGCGGACCGACCCCGCGATCCCTCCGCTCCAAAGAGTTTCGTTTGTTTGCAGTCCTAAACAACTTGGAAATTTCGAGATAAAACGGATATTTTTATGTGTATCACTGGGGTAATAATTTGGCTTTTTGGGGTTCCTTATCAATATACAAAAATTTAATATTTTCACAGTTTGACGGTTTGTGTGAAATCTTCATCCATATTTACCAAGGTAAAATCACCCCCAAATGAAAAAAAAAAAATCGTTAAAAGGAAAAAATTTTAAGTATTGTCAGATACTGTATATATTATTAGGAAAAATTAAATACATAGTACTGAGATATATTTACAGTTTATAACCATTACTTGGATCATAATATACGCCCTTTTTTTCCTTATGGGACCAAAGAATATCAGGTTTCAGGAGGTATGACCTGAAATGTTGTGTCTGTCGTACTGAGATTAACTGGATTTTTATTTCTTGATGAGTCTGTAGGCTTTTTTTTTTTTTTTTTTTTTTAATTCACTTTCGGTCAAGCTTCAAGCATAAAATGTTGAGCCTATTATTAATTTGTTGATAGCATCCGCTTTTGGGATTGTTGACAACTATGTTACTAAGTGATGGCTGTATTAACCTTTTTTTTGGCCGAAATCGCTAAATATACAACTTCAACAAACGTAATGAAAATTGATTGCAAACAAATAATTATATAAAAAAAGAAATCTTGAGTGGAAAAATCATATTTATGGATCATATAACAAAATATAGATTGACAAGTAAAGACAGCTGGCACATGATGTGTTCAAGAACCATAATTTTTCATGAATGTAGGGGCCACCGAAAAACGAGAAAATTTGAATGAAGAATATTTTTTTTTTATCTGCAGTAAAACCACTTTAAAATTACTTCGAGCCGTCTGACAATGCACACAAAATAAATATTCATATATTTCCACGTTATGAAGGTTCGTGTTACACCATAAGCAACATTTCCTAAGGTAAAATACCTCACAACTGGCAACAAGGACTATTGGCAAGCTTTTGACTCGAACAAAAATTAACACGAGAAAGTAAAACACTACGGCAATACCGAGATATATAAATAAATACCATTTATAATTTCATTCCCCATCTATGAGAGATGAAAAAAAAAAATTGAAGGCAGACTAAACTGTATTAATGTCGTCTGGCGATTGTTTGGATTTTAACTTCAGGAAGAGTCATTTATGACGTTTTTCATACGAATGGTACGTTTTGTTACGGTTGAGGCTTCCTCCTTAAGAGTAATTGGAAATTATTATACATGAGTAATCCAAAAACCGCATAGTGCAGGCTGAGAATATTAAAAACGCAACTTTCACAAAGGTGCTCCAAATTTATTGAGAAACACACCCAATTGTATATAAAATTCAGAAAACATTTCTGAGTGTGAGAACTCAGAAAAAAAAAATCAGTGATAAAACTAAATGAGGTGTCAACTAGGAACAAATTGATTCACTTTTAAAGAGGTTTTCAGCGGTTTCAGCCCAAAGAGAACCGTTTGATTAGAGACATGTAAACAACCTGGAAATATGGAAACGGAAATGACATTCTTTTTATCTATTGTGTATAACTAGGGGTTTAAAGTTTCATCTTGAGCGTCTTGATGAAATTGAAAATAAAATTTCCCCAGTATGACGGTTAGTGTGATATTATTGTTCGTATTCGCCAAGGTAAAATCACTTCGAAAAGAAAAAACGCTTAAAATAAATTTGCTTGTTTTGATTATTATATATATATATATATATATATATATATATATATATTGTTACGGAACAGAGAAAGATAACGTACACTTTAAGTGAGAATACTAAGAGTCACTACTGTCCCGTAAAGTTCCAGGTTCAAAACAAAAGAGTTAGGTAAAATTACAAGTTAAAGTTTAATGCACAAACTAACAACAAAACATTCAGGACTCATAAGGATAATGTAATGGCAAAATAAACAGGTTAAATATATGGTTAACTGCAATAGCCTCTATCAACACGAAATTAGCAAGAGTAAATTTATCTAAGTCAGCCCTGATAAAATGAGATACCAGATAATACTCAGTGGTTGCCAGATAAATTATTACAGATACAAACTGTTATCAAAAATGACTGACATAACCCAACATTAATTACGAACTTCACTAGGCCCTACAAATTAAACTTATGCTATACAGTACAAGAAAAAATGCAACAACAGTTATACTCAAATTACACACAGCTGCTAGATGGTTGGAGACTTCTTGAGCACTCACAATAATAATATCTGTACAGGGGAGGACAGAGATGTGAACAAAATGAGGAGCAGATCTAAGTGGCAATGATGCAGAGACTGAGCTCATTATATAGGGGCCAGCAGAGCCTGATACAACTTGTAAGAGGACGCGCAAATGAAAGCCATGGGGACATAGAGTTCACAATCCCGCTCTGGACAACAGAGAGAACGACTTACTCTACTATAACGGTAGAAGGGGGGGACTGAGGCAGAACACGCTCGTGATCAAACATGCAGCATACTGTGCGTTAAAATTACACAAAGGATGATAAAATCATAGGCTATGTAACACCTCCCCACAAAGAAAAAAGAAATTTACAAAGGAAATTTCTTATTACTCTAAAACAATCTGTACATGGCATTACAGAACATGCAAATGTCTTATCTAATGTTACAATACATGAGATCTCCCTAGCACGTTCAGTCATAGGTACTTGCCAGTATCCCTTTAACAAATCAAACTTACTTATGTACCTAGCCTTTCCGATCTTGTCTATGCAATCTTCCACACGAGGGAGAGGGTAAGTGTCTGTTTTGGTTATCTGATTAACACGTCTGTAGTCAATGCAAAGCCGCTGTGACCCACCTGGCTTAGGGACCAGAGTGACAGGAGAACTCCACTCGCTCTGACAGGGCTCATTCATCTTGTGGTCCAACAGGTAGCCAAGCTCCTTCTGGATGAGAGGAACTTTCACTGGGTTCACACGGTAAGGAGGCAATTTAATTGGCTTTGCGTCTCCAACATCGACATCATGCATCAACACAGTGGTTCTTCCTGGAGTAGCACGGAACACTTGCGGGTACTCCTGCAGTAATGCCGAAAACTCCTGCCTTTCCTTAGGAGGTGGATGAGAAAGCTTAGTCTGGAGATCATTCATGATATCAGGATTCTTCCCCAAACTATCACTCAGGCTCATGCTGCATGGGAGAGCTTCACTTGCAGACTCGGGTGGAACAGCTACAGTGCAGACTGGATTATTTTCGTCCCGCCTGTGACATAACTTTAGCATGTTGATGTGACATAGTTGCTTGCTCTTTCTACGATCTGGTGTGGCGATGACATAGCTGACATCACTGAGTTTCTTCTCCACGAAATAAGGACCACTAAACTTGGCTTGAAGAGGTTGCCCATGAACTGGTAGCAGAATCAAAACCTGATCTCCTGGCTGAAAGTGGCGTAACCTGGACTTCTTATCATACCAAGTCTTCATCTTCTCCTGAGCAGCTCCTAAATTCTCTCTCGCCAGCTGTAAAGCAGTGGACAGCCGTTCTTTGAACTTCATCACATACTCCAGCAGGTTGACGTCATCTTCCTCCGACAGCCAGCATTCCTTGAGTAACTTAAGGGGTCCTCTTACTTCATGGCCAAACAATAGTTCAAAAGGTGAGAAGCCCAGTGATTCATTTGGAGATTCTCTTGCGGCAAACACAACGAATGGAAGACCTTTATCCCAGTCTTTCTGATGTTCCAAACAGTATTTCTTGAGCATCGATTTGAGTGTTTGATGATATCTCTCCAGCGCTCCTTGGGTCTGGGGATGGTAAGCTGAAGACGTGATCTGGGAGATGCCCAACTCTTTCAGAGACTGCTTGAAAACATTTGACATGAAATTACTTCCTCGGTCTGACTGTACCTCCTTGGGCAGACCAAACTTTGTGAAGAACCCTAGCATTTCCTTAACCACGTTCTTTGCTGAGATATTTCTAAGTGGAATGGCTTCAGGATAATGAGTAGCCATATCAATCAGGGTCAACACATAAGAAAATCCTGAAGAAGTCTTAGGAAGAGGGCCCACAATATCCACCAACACACGGGTGAAAGGCGCCTCAAAAGGAGGAATGGGAACTAGAGGTGCAACCTTTTCAGTCTGATTACACTTCCCCACAACTTGACAGGTGTGACAAGACTTACAATACCAGGAAACATCCCTGAAGATACCTGGCCAGTAGAAGTGTTTCAAAATGCGTGCCACAGTCTTCCTCACTCCAAGGTGTCCTGCCAAACTGGAATAATGAGCCACTCGAATGATATCCTGCCTACAAACACGAGGGATGACAACTTGATGTACAACCTCCCATTCACAGTCGGCTGATGCTGTTGGGGGTCTCCACTTCCTCATAAGTACTCCTGACTTTACATAATAACAAGTAGAAGCACCAGCTGACTCTTCCTCACTGCAAGCAGAGTTAGCTAGACCTTTCAACTCAGGGTCAGCAACCTGCAACTCAACCAACTCTTGACGAGACAAATTATCAACACTACGGGGTACTGCCTCATCTGGTGAGTGGTCCAAATTAGCAAGAAAAGTGTCAGCTAGGATAACATCATCATCATCATCATCATCCTCTAAATCACCAGTAACTTTAGACTTAGCCCTAGTGACAGCACATGCAGGGAACACATCAGGGACATCACAATCCTGGGACGCAGCCACTGGCTCACTAGACAACTGAGGAGCTGGACACACTTGACTTCCACCAATATCATTTCCAAGTAAGAAAGTTACACCTGACATTGGGAGTGTCTCAACCAACCCAACCATAACGGAACCATTAACAAAACCAGACTCTAA
>NW_027644631.1:0-38719 GCF_032717465.1 Coenobita brevimanus | reverse complement strand
TTATTCTATTAATACTGCCTATTTTTTTCCAAACTGTCATCTCATATTGTAAAATACCAATTATTAACTATGAAAAAGTTTATGGATAAGTCACTAGATAAAATAAAAGGATGTTTTAATTCTTTAAAAAAAAAATGAGTAATATTTATAAAGAAGAATTAGATAAAAACGAAGATGAAGATTATTTAGAAAAAAGAGGACGAAGAAGAAGAAGAAGAAGAAGAATATGAAGAAGAAGAAGAAGAGGATGAAGATGAAGACGATTATGATGATTATGAAGAGAAAAAAGAAATAGAAAGACAAAAATCTTGAGAAAAATAAATGATAATCCAATGAAAAAGAAATTAATTCAGCTTTATTTTAATGTTTTCAAAAAGGATTATCTAGTACAGTTGGTACAAAGTTATATGAAGCTATGACACATCCCCTAGTCTCAGATTTAAATAAAATAAAAAGTAATAAGCGAGATAGATGATTTTTTCTTTGTAATATAGTCAATGAGGATTAATAAATAATCAGAAAGATTACTTAAGTCAGAAAAATTGAAGAGGAACTTTCTGATATCTTTTTACGCTACTTCTGAGGAAATAGAAAAAAGAGAATCAAGTTCATGTCAGATTTTATTAAATGTTTGGGGAGCGGTCAAAGACAAGAAGCTATGAAAAAGAAAATGTAATAAAAAGTTAAATCAATTTTATTTAATTTATATGTTTGGCCAATTATTAAATTACTATGTCCATCAAATTCTCCCTCTAGAAAATGGCATTTAAAGTGTTTTAGGAGTAGAATTATTAAAAAAAATAGTTTCATTAATCCTTAAAGATTTTCATCCACAGTATGAAATTTCGTCTAAGTATTCTCACAATGTAGAATATGGTGAAAAAATTTTAAAATCTATTCGAGAAAGTAGATTTTTGGCGATTAATAACGCTCAAAGAAAAAATTAACAAACAACTTATAATTCAAAAATAACATAATTATTATGCTGCTATTATGAAATATAATGGTAAGTAAAATAAAAATACACTAATGACTCGAGATAAATTCTAATTCCAACTGGAAAATTTTATCAAGCAAATACTAACTATGGAATATTATGGCTTTGTAACTAAAGGTATATGTTTTTAACACAATTTTGCGATTTATTTTTCATATTTTAAATACAGGTAATGTTATTAATTATCTAAAGAAATATCCACGATACGACCATAAATTACAATTAGAAAATTTTAATAACTCACACCAAACTATAAAGGAATATATTAACAATAACGATTTAGGAAAAGAAGAAATATTAAAAACAAAACTAATCAAAGTTATCAATAAAAATTAAAGAATTTAATGAACTTATACATTACAATAGGAAATGAACCTGAGTAAACTTAGAATCCTGTTTTGACAAATCTCTACGATGTTGCCGTTAAACTTATTATCGAGAGTAAACATGAAAAAGTTAAATGACTTTAATAATAGTGATGATAGTTATAATAAAAAGGAAAGGGAATATTTTGATGTTATTTTGACCCGATTTTAATAAAAGAGTATCATTATGGGACAAGAAATTTTTAGTCTGGAGTGAAGGATATGAATTATCTTCAGCTTTTCAACAAAAGTATTCATGCATAGAATTATTTACAGATATATTCCTTACTGAGCTAAATAAGAGGAAAAAAATCCCAATTTTCATCTTATATGATAAAAGAAGAAAAATATTATAATATTCCCACTCAAACAATATCTACCGAAGAAAAAACTAAAACAATTCTGTTATCTAAAAGTTTAAAATCACCTATACAAAATGACACCGAAGGTATACATAAATTTCAGAAAAAGAAAATGTAATATTCTTAAATATAGGGAATATCATTAATGAAATTATTCCTACTGAGGTAGATGATCTTTCTTATGAATTAACTAAAGGGGTTTTGTAAAAACTTTTTTAAAAAAGCTGAAGATTTTCATAAATTTATAGGTTCTCATAATGAGTAGGAATGGAGTATCTTTCTTATGAATAATTTAATCATAGAAGCTTATATTAAAACTCTTTTGAAAGACCAAATAGCATGTAAAGATTTAATATTAAAAAAAATTATAGATTTCCATTGTAACAACTATAATAATTTTAATTGTTATTTATATCAAAAATTATTACATTTATACGATTTAAGATTTTGATTTCCACTAGCTCCAGTATTATAAATGTTCCTTTAATCAAAGAAAAATATAATAAATTATCAGATGATTTAGGATTAATTTTATCTTTCAGCTCAAGTACATTTTAAGGAAATAAAGAGGTAAATATTTAACAGATGAAAATAAAGAATACAGAAAATCGGTGAAAAGGGAAAAATCTACTACTTTTGAATATGATTTAAATCATAATCTCAAAGAGAAATTAAATTCTAACTATGTAAAAAAAAAAGATGACTATCACTTGTTATCAGACTTTTTAGATAATTTTTAGGATGGTAAAATAATAAAAAAGATTATTCCCTTTCCTGATTCTATTAATTAATATGGATTCATTATTGAGACAAATAAATTTTATAAAAACTTCCATAGTAAATGTATGTGCATACAGTTGAAAATAGAGGTTAAACAAGATCCCCTATATCTTGTAAAAAATGTTTTTTAAATTAAAAAATTTTGAATCCTACAGAGGAAACAATAATAAATTTGGCAAGAAGGGAATAAAGTTTCAAAAATGAAGAGATATTAGAGGTTCTTAAGAAAGCTGAAAGGGAGTAAAAAAGAGATAGTATTTTCCTCACATACAAATAGACGTTATATCACAAAAATGCACAAGGATATTACTCAGTCCCGAGTTTATTTGCCATTCGTCAATCGACGAAAGTTACCCTAAAAATACATGTCTTATTTTTGATAATGGTATTATTATGTGTGTAGGGGATTAAATTTAATATCAAATCTTCTATTGAAAACAATTTACAAAAAAATCATCTAATGTATTACAATCACTCTATTCGCATAAAAAGCAGTTCTATAGTAAATATTGTGGTTAGTTTTAGATTACCTTTTAATTTGAATTTTACTAAATTGAAAAAGTTTTTTTGATATACACTGGTGTTGTTTACACAAATAATAATAATACGTTTCTGTGGTTTTTTTTTATAAAAATACTGGTACCAATAAAACCCTTAATTGGAGAAAATGTATTATTTGAGTTTTATGATGAGAAATGCTTACCAATAACTCATGAACATTATAGGGTTGTTAGCACTCTTACTTTTTGAAAACGGAGTGTGTGTCTTGTTAGGGAATCAGAAAGTTTTCAAGACTGGCAGAAATACAACCTAAAATATTGATGGGCCTCTTTTATCCATTTTAGTAAAGGGAAAAAATTCACTTACTGGAAAGTGAGGTAGAAACACATTGTATCCTACTTTGTTGTTAAGCAGAAGTTTAGACTGGTATGGTAAGATTAACATTTTTATAAAAATACTGTAATGATCCTATGTCAGAAGAAAATTCAAATAAAAAGAATATCAAAAATCCTTTTTATTTTTAAGACAAGAATATTACACGCCCAATGACAATATTTCCTGATAATAAAAAACTCTCTAAGAAATTTAATTAAAGATGGATCAAATGAAAATTATACATCCTGGAGAAACATAGAAAGACGATTATGATATCTAAAGATTTTGCACAAAGAATTAAAGCCAACAATCCAGGTAACCCAGAAGGACACTGGGGCTCTTATCGTTCAAGATACAAGCAAAAAATGAAATGATACATTAGACAATTTTCACAATTAAAAATAAGATAAAAGAACTCTGTAATTTAATATCCACAGAAGATGAAAATTTTCAAAAAAAATATTGTTGTAGAGATGTAATATTGAGATAAACATATTTTCTAAAAGGTTAGTAGTTTCTGTATCATCCTATAAAAAAAATGATTGTAAAATTCCACGAAATGGGAACCTACTTTGGAGGAAATAACATTATTGAAAACTTTGTAGAATGTGTCAAAAATTACTAAAAATTTAAGTCTAGCTAAATATAAAAAAAAGCTTGTATTTTATGATAGTAACAGTTACTCAAATATAGATTTAGATTTAGAATACAAAGATATCTTTGGATATACATTGACCTTTTGTCCAGTAATTATCCACGGTTTGCCATCTCTTACTCTTCATATTAAATTTTCTAATATGACTACGGTAAATAGATGGCTCTGTTTTGTAAATAATCGCCTTCTCTTCTCGGATACTGTACCAAGTTTTTCTTTATTTCATTCAAATTCTGAGAATGGTTTATATTGGAAACCTGAAAGATATATATTCTTTCTAACTAAAGAAAATTTTATACAGAGAAAAAATAAAACTTTTTATATATCTTTTGATTCCTATTATGTAAATATGGAAAAAGGCAAATTACAAAAACTTACCCCCAAAATTTATACTTTTAATATTCTCAATTTTTTTAGATATAGTGATATAAACATCAACACCATTGTCTGTGGAATCCTTTCATATTTTGAGAAATATATTTTACATATAGAAATGGAAATTATTGGATTAACAAATGTGGATAGAATCGAAGAAAAATATCCACCATATTTTAAAAATTTTTGCAAAGATTTAGATTTTACCCTTACAAAACAAAATATAAATTATTACTCATCATCACCTTTAATTTTTTCATCGAATCCATTCGGTAAAAATATCACAATTCCTCCTTCTCCTCTTGTTTCTCCGCCCTCTTTTTCCATGTCAAAGTTTGTTGAAAAAATGAATATTTTTACAAATACTGGTTTTATTATGGCAACGACGATAATAAACGAAAAGGGGGAACAAATCTATGATAATGAAATAAATATAATTAGACCATTAGGTGTATTACCTTACAGACTCTTCAAGATAAATATAATAAATAATAATATAACCCAAACAAAAGGTATATTTGTTATATGATTAATAAAGAATATTTCAATTTTAAATATAATATTTTCATACAAGATACAAATAAAACAAACTCAAATTCAATTATCGCATCAGCATTTCATAATAATCTACCTTTTGAAAAGAGATATTTAGTATTTGGATTGTCTAAGGAACCAGGTTACCTGTACGATATAAAGGATAATATCAAACTTTTAAACATATTGAGTGAATTAAGTTCCAAGATATTTCACTGGAAAGATTTGACTCATCTTGCCTTTTTGAAAGTGAGACAAGGGGGTGAATTTTCTTTATATATTATTACTATTACAAAAAATATAACACAGAGTTACTAGTAATGGATACTCTACTGATAATAGTATTAGTAAGCTTTATAATTTATCTCATAATAACATTGTTTCTAAGAGAAAAAGAACTGACACCATGCTCTTTACATGAGAAATTTATGTTGAAATTGCTAAATCATGAAAAATTAACACCGGATAATATGAAAGCTAAAATTGATAAAGTGATCGAGGCAAGACAGATGGCCAATATCACCGATATAAAAACCCTACCAAATTATGATTATTTATCAATGGACGGTAACGAATTTAACTTACCAGTCAGAGTTAATAAAGATAAAAATAATGAAATTTTTGCCACTTATAAATCTTCGGTTCAGAAAAGGTCATTAAATGAAATTAAAAAATATATTTTTTCGCAAAAAAAAAACATCGTACTTTGGATCGTTATCAGATTCTACCTCAAAAAGATGTGAAAATCCGGTGGAAATGGAGGAAGAACATGTAAGCAATTACGACTGTCAGTTATTTTGTTCAGACGATAATGCTGTCGCAATATCTGGTATTTTTGCCGTATATGGTGATCAGTTACTTGACAAAGAAAATAAATATTGTTATAGTGTTAAAGATGGAAAGGAGGAGGAGGTAATAAAATGTTCAATTCACACAGGTCAACTGGTTTATTCGGTTAGCGAAAAAAAAATTACATGTCATTGTAAGTATCCTTTCTTATTTGGAGGTGACCATTGTGACACAAATGTAGCATGTCTCCACGATCCTAAAAAATATAGATATAACCCCAACTGGGAAAATGAAGTTTTTTTAAAGGATGAAAGAAATGGTGACAGTAAAATTATTCGACATGAAGATATAGCTTTGACTCATTTAATTCAGAATTTAAATGATTCTTCACTAAAAGAATACATTAGAAAAATTAATGATAAAAATTATTTTTAGAAAATAGAATATCCTGCGAGTGTGAAGGGCAGCTAGACTATCTCGGGAATGCGCTTCTCACTACCGTCCAGTCCAATAAAGAGTACACTGATTTTACAAAATGTCAGGTGAATCCATGTGTTTTGACGTATGTGGATATGACGAAGGTTGCAACTTATCAAACCGACGATTATGTCTGTGTACCAAAGGACGATTTTGTGAACGTAGTACCCGGTAAAACGGATACTCCCATTGCCTCCGTGGGTGTTCCTCTCTTTGGTATCCGATCGAGACAAGTGGAACCTATTGTGACCTCTAGATCTTTGAAGAATATCTCCGAATTTACGCGGGAGAATGTTAAACTTGCCACAACCTCCGTCGGTCCGATAGTGCTTCCCCAAAATGCTGATCATTCCGATAAAAACAGAATCGTTCTTTATATATCGCCTGATCAACTAAATATAGGAAATAGCAAAACTATATCCGATAAATGGTTTGGAACACCGGCTTGGTATAACATGTATGGTGATTCCCTCCCAAACATTACAAGAAACCCTATCAATGCAACCTCAGCCTTTTCTATTTTTCCCGTTGAAAATATTCTGGGCAACTTTACCCCTCAGAACCCGCTAGATTTTCATCTACTTTCTGCCCAGGCTCTGGAAAATTCGAGAATGATTTCGGGTATCGTCGTTGGAGGCCACGAGAATCTGTTCCATTCTATTTTTGAGGGGAAATCATACATCGGTAGTAATAGGAAATTTGAAAACATGATGAAAATATTTCAAGAAACGAGACTAAATTTGAGCAAGATAATGCTATCTTCCCGAATCCCCTCTCGAAAAAGATCACCCTTTTTAAAAAAGGTCAGTTTATTATCTCCACTGGGGGATATAACTGAAAATAATAAGTATTTCAAATCGGCAGCAATGATAAGAAATTACAGAACCTACGGATTATTAGCTTCTTTAAGCAATATTGCTAGAGATTATATTAGTTCCCTAAAAAAAATCTCGTCTCTTGTGCAAATGTGCTTTCCTACCTCTTTATACACACTAACCGAAAGTGAACACTTTTATCCAAATTCCTTCAAAATAGAAAATTCTCTCAATTTGGATGTTCCGCTAAAATCGAGTGACACCTTTGAAATATCCTTTAACTCTTCGAGAGATAAAATTTGCAATGTTCGTCAAAAAAGAGATTTATATATATCACAGAATCAATTAAATTTTTCAGATTTATACGATAATGTAGAATTATTTGGAAGAGGTCTCAGACTTGAATCCAGTCTATATGATAACAATAATGATAATATAGGAAATTTGACAAAGAAAAGGATTATTCCACTGAATTTGCATCATCCACTGGCTGTCTGTGACGAGATTCATAATATGGATGAATCAAGAGAGACATTAACTTTATATAAAAAAATGTGTGAAATTAGCAGTTCAATATCATGGCTTAATTGTTACGATACTAGTGTTTATAATATCGATTATCTATTTTCTAACTAGTTTTTTCTCTTTCTTTTTTGTATTCATATTTCCAAATTTCATTTAATAAATCAAATTCATCTTTGGAAATCTTTAAAACTGATGATGATGAAGGTTTTTCAGGCAAGGGTAAAATAAAACAACCAGGAATATGATGAGATATATAAATATTTGTTTGACTGGAATCAAATGGTATATCTTTAAAAGATTTCCCCCAGTAAATTTTCAAGCACATTCATTATGAAAGAGAATATAATTCTTAAATGTTCAGATTTATTTACTCTAGCAAAATATGTCAAGTTAAGGAAGTTAAATGAAATTAATTTTAATAATTATAAATTATTTATTGATGAAATGTACAAAGATTATGAGTTGGGAATATGCAACTCATCGGGATGGTCGGTCGCCTACGTAGATGACAAGGAGACAGATCCTAGTGAAATTCTCTGTAGTATAAGCCAAAAGACGCTACTGACGATTGATGGCGACGAGCTTCATAATTTGTCACTTTATACTCTAAATGCCGAGCATACATCGATGACGAACACCACGCTGGAAGTGAATCGTGATGGTGAGAGCTTATCGATAAAAGTGAATAACGTTTTTACTCTTAAATCTATATGTCTTTTTTTAAAGAATATTTTAATAAATAAATATAATTTAGAAAAACGTGAACTTTCTAAATCTATTTTTAATGTGGAAAATGAAGAGAAAATCTTTGAAGATTTTTATACTTTTTCCAGATACAGTTATTGTACTATATTTCTTTTGTTCTTCAACAGGATAATAACAAAAACATTCAAATCTGTTTATCCAATAAATATTATTGAGGTTTATATTCCCAAACATTTTATTAAAATTCATCTTTGTAAAGGCATAGCAAAATTAGAGGATGATTCAACAATAAATTCCTATTTCAATTTAATTTCCATTCACATAAAACAAACTCTGGAATATAATCTAAAGCATGAAATAAAACAAAGTGTGGGTTTCTTACTGTACAAGGATTATTTTCCAATTGACTATTTGGAAAGAGTTGGGGTTTCAGTCTACACTTATGTTAATCACGGATCTTTATTATGCAGTGTCTGAATTTCTTGAAGAATGTGTTCGCCATTTAGATGTTTTACAAGAGTTTGGATGTATGGTTCTGGAAATCAACGAAAATTCCTTTCTTCAGATTCCAGAGAAATGGCGAGGATCCACCACCGAGCTCATTTCTTCCAGTGAATTCAAAATACCGAATACCGGTCATGTTGCTAAAATAAAACTGTACTATTTAAATTTAGTCAATGAATATACATTGATGATTATAAAGCTTATAGATTTATGGGAATCTCTAGATACATCTAGAAATAAATGATTTTTTTAGATTTTTCTTATTATTTTTACCTTCGCCATGTTTACAAAATCTATTATTGAGACCTTGATTAACTATTACGCCCTGACAGTCTCGGATACTAAAATATTATTGGGTATTTTTTACCATATTAAATATAATGATAAATTATTAAAAGAAATAAAGATTTTCATAATAAAAAGGGTACAACAATTAAAGATTTAAATAAAACTCTTTTAGAAATTTACTTAAATAATAATATAAATCATAAAGATACCCTTTTTCTAACCGGCTATACTTATAAAGAAGATGAGGTCCGAGAATCTGCTATGGAATGTCGATTGGCAGAGCAGCTTGAGAAAAATGAATATAGAATTATGGTGAACGATGAAATAACGACCGAATTGGTCAAGAAAAAGAGGGAACTTATAGATTTAGAGGAGTTGCGATTGAGATATACTACTTTGCGAATCATAATAAAATCAATAATAAAGATGACAATGGAGAGTATTTGTAAACGTCACCAAGCCATTAATAGTGGACATTTAAATAATCTCATAGGAAAATATCTACTGATTTTAAATAAATGTGAGATTATCACAAATTATCTCTTATTGGATGATTTCACCGTTGAAGAAAAGGAAAATCAGACAGAAGAGGGGGAGAAAAAAGATGAGGATAAAGAATTATCATTTACTAGAAAAAGAAAAATAATCAACAATAAACCTAATTATGCAGAACTGCGTAAAAGCATTGGGACAGAAATTAGGAATTCAAAGTATAGAAAATCATATAACAACATGAGTATTGGAAAAAATGACAAAAGCAGCAAGTCTCGTAATGTCTTCTGAAAAGTATTTCAACCACTGGTTAAACTGAGCATGCGAATCTATTAAAAGTTTTAAATAAACAACAATCTTATATTGACAACGATCTCCAAATATCTGTATTTTCTTTTTTATCTTTTCCTCTTTTTCACTTTTAAGATGGGAGTGAGACTTTGTAGAAAACCCTGGTCTAAAATTAGAGGCCCATATTTCGAGTGGATTGATTTTCTTTGTAAATTCCTGCGTTTTTTTCTTAATTTCCATCTGATGAGATGTGAGAACCGGTAAAAAACGAATTTCTGTAAATCATATCCAGAAAAGTTTTTTCGTTTACCTTAATAATTTCTATATTCTTAAATATCTCGGTGAGATCTTTATCTTTATACTCGATTAATGCTGCCAAATTGAGCATGGCACTTTTTGCCAGTTCATTTCCTATAAACATCACATTGAATTTTTTAGAAGTCCGGTTTAAAAGCTCGAGACCTGCTATAAAAATTCTAGGGTATTTTTGATAATATAGAAAACCAATACTCAAAGTTGGATATGTGTCCATACTACGAGAAAAAAAATTAAAAAAATAAAATTTTATTAATTAACCCTTTAGCGGGCAAGTGGCTATATCAATGAAGTTGGTGTTTACAGACAATTAATATTTTGCATCCTTTAGCTGGCAAGTGGTTATTATCAATAACTCCTTGCATTTTATGTAATCGTATATAACACTGAAGCGAGCTGACCTAGCTGTCCGCTAGGAAATTTTCTTCCCTCATAATTGTGGAGAAATTGGAAGAGGCAGATTCGAAACCCATAGATACTCTGTTTTGTGAAATCTGATCCGTCATTTGACGAGTAAAGGGGTATGCTCCATAGGAATATCGACTGCACATTGGCCAGGAATTACCCATTCTAAAAAGCATCCCACTTCCATAATGCTTGAGAAAAAATCTAAAGACGGGAAGCCGGATCCGAGAAATCGGTTTGAAAAAAATCCAAGTCGTAGGTTTCGTTTGGCGAGCGACACGAAAATCCATCCAACCAACCCTCTTTATTATTTTGATGCCAAGGCCTGTAACCGCATAGATACCCTCCTAGGCCGCAAGTCCCTTCACTTACAACTTGTCCGGATTCGTAGCCATAACGACAGGGTAACTTTATCGGATAATTATGAACGAAGGATAATTTCCCCTTTCCTTTCATTTCGTGGCGGTGGGCGGGAGTCGCCAACTGCAAGATGATATCGCTGCCCGTCGTCCCGAGAATTGAGCATATTTGCCCTGATGGTGCTGGGACCCACGGTGACTAAAGATTCGAGTAAACGCGTCCTTCGGGGATTCGTCAGTATTCTGGAATGGGGAACGTTGTAGTTGGTATTTGTGTAGTCAATGGTAAAAAAACTGGTAGGATTATTCTCTGGAAACGGAGTGACCATCTGCCTTCCGTATAGATAAGACATATGTTCCTGGTTATGGGGACAGGTTGAAAATGCGTTTGGAGTGTGAGGTATCTTTCTACCCTCGTAGTTGGTGGGACGAGTGAAAAGATACGCGCTATTCAGCGATTCTTCCAAGTCTTCTAAATTATTCATAATTTTGAAATAGGCAGAATATCTCTGAATGGAAGAGAGGGGGAGTCTCTTCTCCATAATGTAGGGAGTATACCGAGTAGCTCTGGAATGCAGACTAGCCTCGCATATCATGGATACGTTGATTTTGGGTTCTTTCAGTCTCTTCCTGCAAAAGGCGTCCGTGGTATCACAACAACCCCTCGCAGAAGCAGCTTTATTCCTCCTCACATCGTTTATGGGGTTCTTCAGAGAGTCGACGGGGCGAGAAAGAAATGGGGTACCATCAACGTGATGGTCTCTCTTCGGAGACAACGGATAGGTGTTTTTTCGTTTATCGTAAAAATGGGAAGATATTGGTTTAGACTCGCGCCCATCCAGCAGTCGCCGTTCAAGAGAAATTTGTAGTGGGTCAGGAGGCAGTCCACGTAGTTGGCGCAGTGCTGTGTGAAATGCATGAGAGATGCCCGAGGAGAGGATGGTGCGTTAACCATGGAGAAATTTCTTAAGGTGTCGCGCTGAATAAAAGCTTCCATCACGCAAGGGGCGGATGGTATAGGCTCCTTCCCACCTCTCGATCCCCTACCTTCTCGTAATCCGTCCCACAAACCGGGATGCGCGCGTTTATAATCATACTTTCTCGCTAGATAATCCTTAATCCCAAACATAGATCTGTTTCCGTTACTGTACTGATTTTTGAATCTCGCCATGGTTTCATCATCCGACATAAAATTCCTGGAAGAGAACTCTAAGAGTTCCGGAAATCCGCACGGTACATTTGGAGGAAGACTCAGAAGGGTTTCGTTCTCTAGATAATTTTCGGCGCCGTGTAACTGGGTGGTTAAAAATCGATGGGTTTCCCCCTCTGCAATCCAAGTACGATGAATCTCCGTTCTGTTGAAGGGAAGCTCCGGAGCAGTGGGAATTAAAATTGGCCACTATAGCTGGACCCAGGGGTACTTGCGGTTCCCGAGAGTGTGTTAATAGTCCTCCAAAGATGTGCTTGCCTCCCGCATAGAAATTGGTGAAAGTTGGAGTGTTAGCCCATAATTCTTCACAGACGTAATTTCTCCGCCATGCGATATCTCTCGGGTTTATATTGGTAGGTTCTATCAATAGCCCACCTAGAAGATCGAATTCAGACTCGGAGAGATTGGCAACTCCCTCATAAAGAACGGAGGGTGGAAAAATATCGCGAAAACTTCCCGAGGATCCGTCGATGACGATTCTGTCGATGAGATCGAACAGGGAGTAGTAACCAGCTGCCCTTCTATGATTGAGGACTCCCAGTGGAAAATTTCTCATATCAGAAGGAGGAAGGAGTTTTTCGCCTTCTCTCGTGAAAATCTTCGGAAGCAGAAAAGCTCCCGCCACTATACCGGGATCATTGATTCTCTGCATAAAACTCCCATGATTCTCTTGTCTGTTGATAAATGTCTTTATCTCATTGTAGTCGGTTTTTCTCTCCTCCGTACCTAGACGAGAGTAAACACAACCGGGATACACCCGTCCCGCTGATACCAACAGTCCCAAAGCGTGATCTCCCGAGTCCTCTCCCAGTCCATGAACACCAAAGGGTGGGGGTCTTATTACTCTGAGGCTGGAATTGGGCGGATCGCCCCCTCCTTCTAAGATATAATTCGGATTGTTATAGTAGTCCATTCCTTCCAAGTAAGAAGATATACCACCTTTACCTCGAACCGTAACAACACCCCCTTTCACATAACAAGACTCTTTGTAAACGCCCGTTTCCAAGAGTCCATCTTTCACCAGTAGGAGGGATTCAATAAGATGCCCCCATAGCACTTTTCGGGAGTCACATCGGCAGTCTGCTCACTCAGACAATTGTAGGAGAAGGCAGCATTCTTCGAACTCACTCCAGGAAGGGGCAAACAATGATCGCAATTGTTCAGAAGGGTACTCGAGACGAACCTCATGTTTGAAATATTCTGATTAGTGAAGGCCGAGTTTTCTACATTGTATAACAATTCGTCATTGGTTGCCACACTGGCGTTGATATGCAGAGCAGGGTTACAAATACACAGGTAATTCTCATCATCATCATTATTTAATAATGTCCACGATACCTGACATCTGGGTATAGGATTTCTGGGAATGCACTGCAGCCCTCCACCTGAGATGGTGGTAGACTTGTACCCCTCTGGACATTCACATGTGGCTGAATTCAAATCGAAATCGATCTCTCCGACATCTAAAATAATTTTTTGGGTCCGTGGATGGCGCAAAGCTCCATTTGGAAGGCAGGCAACAATCTTATCACAAGGTTTACGAAAATAGTTGTAATCGTTGTTCGACCATGATTTTGTGACGATATTATCATTTATACATTGAGTTACAGCCTTGGCATAGTGTTGGTTTCCCCTTCTTATGGCACCTACGACAATTCTAGTTGTGTGAAAATTGAAGTCCTCAGAGTGAGTCCCTTGCTCAGATACTAAACATACACCGAATTTACCCGGAGGAAATCGCCCTTTCTCTCCTCCATTCTCAATAGAAACGATTGGAGTATCAGATACATCTATACATTTTGTTCTTTACATTGAAGACATTCTATTAGAGATGTAGAATCAGACTGAGGATCGCATTGGATCAATTCTTCGTCGCAGTCCCTGTTAGAAAAATTAATATTTATTTCTTCAACGTCATTTATCGGTGGTAGTTTATGTACATATTTTTCTGTGTATTCATCATTTCCTCTGATATATATATTTTTATCTCCTATCTTTAAAGATAACATTTTTTTTTATTTTAAGGATAAAGAAAAATAAATTTATAATTAAAGGAAAGAAGGAAAAAACAAGAGAATTTGTTTATTTATTTATTGCGTTATTTATTTCATGACTTACAGATAAATTTTCGGGAGCAAAAATGAGAGAAGAGCTAGAAGGTGTATATGTTCCTTCTGCTGAATTCCATGTTAGGAGATTTATATTATTATTATTAATATCATTATATTTTGCTAACATAAAAATTCTAAATAGAAGAATACTCTCTCCTTCGAGATCATGAATCTGTTGAAAAAAATGGAAAGAAGCATAGAAACAATCCTCGCTGGCTCTGATAAAGTCGTTGGTTGAGTAACGGGTTGGAGTTTTCCAAATTTCATTATTTATACATGGATATAATCATACTTAATTTTTTATTTATAGGAGAATAAAGTTTCAATAGTATAATATGAAGGGTGGTCATCGGTTTTATCTTCATAAAAATAAGCACTTTCAAAAATCAATTTTGGACAAGTTTTAGAGGGTAAGTGGCTATATCAGGTTATTATCAATAAAGTTGGTTTTTGAATATTTTTTTTTATTTTACATCTTACTATAGACAATTAATATTTCGCATCCTTTAGCTGGCAAGTGGCTATATTAGGTTATTATCAATAAAGTTGGTTTTTTTAATATTTTATATTTTACATCTTACTGTAGATCACTACTACACAGTAGACTTTTTGGGGATTATCAACCCTTCAGCGGGCGACTTTTTGGATCATAAATGCTTTTTAAACCTATTGAGGAAAAAAAATATGAGACAGACCTTCTGTCTCTTCGAAAAGAGATGTCTGGCTATCTCTCGGATGGCCGTCAAGGCTTCTCAGCTGTGCAATGCGATGATAGAAGATCTACTCCAAAGAGAACTTGATGGTGGTGTTAGTCCCAGACTTTACCAAGATGAATGTGTTTGTATTGCTCTTTCTAACGGCACCGTCCACTCTAGTCCGAGGAGTTAAAGTTCAAATGAAAGAGGTGTTATGGTTGAAATATTATTGTAAAACAACAAAAACAAAAAACAATCCAACACTAACTACCACTATTCCTATGACAAAGGTGTAGTTGTATGACCAGATGGTCGTATATAACACTGAGGCGAAAAGGACCTATCTGGTTGGTAGTTGGATGCCCGCTATATATGAGTATCGCATAGCCCAACGGCCACACTATCAACATGAACTCTCCACTATACTATCTCTCCGTAAGATTATCGGAATCAGATACAGAAACTCTGATGAATGTTACCAATCAGTTCAAGAAAGAGAAAGATGTAATAAGACGCCCAAATCACATAACACTTTTTGTTGGATATCTCGGCAATGAAAACAAGGAGCTTCTGGATTATATAACTACAATCAAGGAATGGCTGAATGTTAATCCCATTAAAATATATTCTACCAATCAGTTTGGTATATTTGGTCGGAAAATTATTGGCCTTATTTTGAATATACCAAATTTTTACCAGATACTAGAAGAATTTCCCAAGATTTTGGATACCCATCTGAAAGAGGGATTTCTTTTGAAATCGGAACGTAAGAACCCCATTCCACATATATCACTTTTTGAATGCAACTCTCAGTGCCTAGAAACGGTGGTGGAAAAACTCGACAAGTGCAAGATATTAGACAAGAATTGGGAAATAAAACCCGAAATCAATAACTCTGATGAAGATCGAAGGAGACATTCTTTATGATAACTTTAATTTGACCCTAGGCTAAGAATTCTCTTTCGAAGAAGGCAATAAATGAAGAAGAAGAAAAATCTGTTTTTATCACCGGTTCAAAAAATCTGAAATTTTCTTCTTCTACTTGGTGTTTAATATTTTTAAATAATTCAATCCAACATTGTAATCTATAATTTGTTATATATTTTTGAATAGCATCAAATATTATTTGAGAACGATTGTGAAATAAAAATGAAAACTCTGACATTAATTCTTTTATTTCTCCATATTGAATTAGTTGGTTGAGGGATAAAAATCCCTTCCATTGGAAACTCTTATTATATTTCTAAGCATCCACAGAGATAGGGTATGTGCATTTTTCTGAACTAAGTTAAAATGGTCGATTTGGTTTTCATTCGAACCCAACACCAATAGCAAAAGGAAAAGAAAACTGCCAAGTTTAATAAGAGCTTCTCTATCAATATAGATGTCCTTTCCTTCCTTTTCCATTAGTATCTTGATTGTGTGATATATATAACATTTGGCTGGATAAACTATATTCTCCTTTAGTGGGTGATTGTTTCTTTCTTCTGAATTCAAAAGAAATTTGAATAAAAGAGGTAAAGTCTGCGAATGAATAAGATTGTATATTTGCACTCCTTCAAATAATTTTGATGGATAATTATTTATACAGATTATACATCCAGTCATAATATGAACATGTTTGGTCATAAATTCCACAAAGTGATCATTTTGCTTTCCAGTAAGTGCAATGAGAAAGAGAGATGGCCACATATGGTAAAAAACGGGTAACTGGACTATCTGAATATTATCAAAAGATATACATCGTTGTTTATAATCTTCTATGCTAGCATCCATTTCTTCCCACCAGTAATTATTAACATCTCTCACGTTTTTAATAATGGCTCCCATTTCAACCAGAGCTTTATATTCGGTATTTTTATTAATTCATATAATTCTTTACATATATCCGTTGATAAGATGGCTTCATAGAAACATCCTTTAAATCGAATTTTTTCATGATCTTCTTGACAATTTTTTATATGGCAAAAAATTTGCATAACAAAATTAAATTCATTAATTGCGTTTTTTATTTCTCTAGAAAATGAATTAGCAAGTTTATCTCTCTGATATAAATATTTCAGATAATATGATATCGCCCCACCGAATACATTTAAAACGTTTTTGAGTCTACTCATGTAATAAGAATCACCATCATGTTCAAACTTTGCTTTGATAAGAAACTTCTCTTCGGTTTCTAAGGGAACTGAAAATACTCGAAACAAACACAAGTTAAATGTATTTAATAAAAATAAAAGAGGATATTTTTTTGCATTTTGTATATCACCAATATCATTTATAATACGGCTGGGATCGATATTCATGAAGGAAGGTACATATTCTTTTAAGTTTTCTATAATTGTTCTCTATTTTTTGTTTTACTAAATTCCATATCTTCTCTTCTCTTTTTCTTCATTATATCACATATATCATTATTAATATATACTTTATCTGTAAATGAAAAAATTTCTTCCTTTTCCTTTATTCTTTCAGTAGGAAAAACTGTTTGCCTCCAGATTCTCAAAGTACAAGCGCTGTTATAAAAGCAGCTACTATTTTCATTAAGATGTTGTAAGAGGATACCCACCATGGTATGGTATATACTGGACGGTGTTTTTTCTACACTCATTTTAGGATATGAGACATTTATTATTAATTTTTTCTCGTATCGCTTTTATAAATTATTCACTTTTATTTTTTCATGTATCGGAGAAAAAGGAAATTGATTTAATAAAAGAAGATTTAGAGAAAATATTCAGAGAAACGGTAATAGATGACGATCATCCCATTCCGGCAGATGAGATTCCACTATGTTTTATAACGAAGGAAAATTATTTTATATTATTTGTTCCGTCGGTGGGTAGACAAAAATATAATGCTTATCTCTATTCACAATCAATGTTGGTCCACACCAGCTTAATCATAGTTAATTTCTATAATAATAATATCAGACATTTAATACTAGAAGGAAATTGTAAATTATATATTAGATTTGAATTAGATTCTTTATCCTTACCGACCGTCTTTTCTTATAGTGTACTGGATAATTTTATGAAATGCTTTGAATTTATTATGGAACCCACTACATTTTGCTGTGTGGTAAAGAATTCTATATCTATAAAAGAAGCATCTGAAGAAGATATTGATCGATCTTACCTTCTTTATTATCAACGACTATTATTACCAAAATATTTGAATAAAAAAATCTACTAGACCTAGTCCCTCTAGCAACAGCTTCGGAAATAAAAACAATGGCATTACAAGCGAATCTTTATTGGAATATGAAAACAGATAACAATTTAAATATATGTTTTTTATTATATGATATTGGACACCAATCTTACGAAAAATGTGAGAAATACATCAAAGAACTGAAAAGAAACTGCATTATATGTGAAGGAGATGAATTTAAGGCATATACATATATCACTAAAGAAAAAATAAAGATAGTGCCTAAATCACATTTTAATCCTTTACAATGTTTGGGTATGGAAACCATTTATTCCAAACCTAGTTCTCTGAGTAATATTAATTATTATCTTACAATAGGTAGAAAAATTCTTAGTTTTGAAATAAATATTTGTTGTTTCTTTAATTTTTTAAATATGAAGGTGAATAATATTTTTTGTTTGTGGCCCCCAAGAGAAGTATATAAAGAATTGAGTATTAAAAGAGATTCATTTTTTGATAATTATCTGGGTGTTTTATGGATTGGTGATTTTCAGAGTGTAAATATTATTCTAAAAAGGAAGATTAAGCCTTTTAGTGAGCAACCAACTCCCATTCCGGGTCAGCAAGAATTGAAGTTGTTATTCATCCCCCTCCACCTGTAGCAAAGGGAAATCAGACTCGCAAGTGTCATGTTGATCATAGAAAAGCAAGTGGTTTAAGGAAACATTATTTCAGTATTTTTTAGCTAATAATTGAGCAAACTCCTTACAGTATGAATATGGATCACAAGATGATAATAATAAATTTACTTCATCTTCATTATTGTATAAATCTTCCTTATTTCTTAAATATATTTTTTCATTATAAAGAGAAAGAAGGTTTTCATCAATTATATTATTAATTTCTTTATATTTTCTATCATATGTAAATATTTTCAAGAATAAATCAAAATTGGAATATCTTCGTAATTCCTCATTTCTCCCTCTCTTTAACATATTCTTATAACACCAAAACATATATTCATTTATATTATCTTGAAAGACTTGTGTTATAAGAAATGAGTCGATTTTAATAACACATTTAAGCTGAGCTGGTCCAAAACAGGTATTAATGAGAGTACAGCGTTTTTTGTACTCGTCTCTTCAGTTCTATAACGGTCTTCTCAATATCATCTAAAAATATTCCCACCTGTAGGAAACTACTTATGGTAAATTGCATTGCTGAAGCTCCAAGATCTCTTGAGAATAAAATTTTAATCCTAGATGGATTCTTACTATTAGTTGAGAATGCATATCTGTATTCTTTAAGAATATCTGAAAGAATTTCATTAATGCGTCGAATATAATGCCCGTTAACACCAATTTGTGAATTTACAATTGAATTATAATCTGATTTTGACTGTAACAAATCAAAATAATACCTGTAATTGAAACGATTATATGATGTAGTTATATTACCTTCCCTATCTATTTCAGAAAAAGTATCCTCATTAAATAATGTATCAGATAAAGATAATAAATCATCAAGAAAAAGAATAAAATCATAATGACCTTTTGTGGTTTTAGGAACGGGAACGACTTGAAAGTTTCTCAATGTTTTGTGTGGACAAATTAGTCTTTTTTTAATGAAATTAAGGGTTTCCTGAACAATGAAACTTTTACCTGTTCCAATTGGAAAGGCATCTAAACTATATATTTGTATAATATAAAAATATTCTATTTCACTTCTTTTCTTATTTATTATTCCTTGAAAATTTGTTATATTGTAAATGGTAGTTATACTCATTTTTAAATTATATCGAAAATCAGTCAGTTTTATAATATTGACTTGTCGTTGTTTTGGCGGAGCAGATACACCTTCATTTATATATAATAGTCTAAACATCCGTAAATATGCAACCACTTGTCCACTAAAGGGTTAAACGAGCAAGAGGTGCTGCGGCTCTTCGTAGTAAAGGGCAGGATGGTAACTCACAATTATGCTTTTCACATCTAGACACATGTAGGCGTAGAATTGTAGAGTATATTTTTAGCACACTACATTTATGTTCTTCTTTATTATTTAAATGGCGACGAACACGGCGAAACATCAGGCAGAAGGGGGAGCATTTTTCGGATGGACATGAAGCGCTGTGTGCAAAACAAAGAAGCAGATCCTCCAGTTTATTCTTTTTGTTTTGGATTATCACACACTCTTTTAGCTTCTTAGCGGCTTCCTCACATTCCTTTGTATTAATTTTCTCTTCTTCTAGCACTTGGGACCTTAAACGTTTGAAAGGACAGGATGGTAAATCACAATTTGTCGATCTACACCAAGCCACATATGTGCGAAGAATTGTGAGATATATAGTTAATACATTGCATTTGTGTTCATTTGTACCGTTCAAATGGCGACGAGTACGGCGAAACAACAAGCAGACGGGGGAGCACGTCTGAGATAGGCACGAGGAACTATGTGCAAAACAACGAAACATATCTGATGATTTATTCTCTCTCTTTTGAATTATCACATATTGTGCCAGCTTTTGGACAATTTCATCACATTCTTCTTCTCCTTTAATTTCAGCATTATAATATTCACTTTTGGGTGGCCATAAATAACTGTACATAGCTCTGAAAATGCGAACCAAAGCTGATGCAGGGGCCGCTTCATCGAGATTCTTCATCTCTCCATACAAACTATCGATTTGGTTTTCCGCAAAAATATATATATTAAATTTTTAATTTATACTTATAATTAATAAAACTCTAATAATGATAAGATAATTTCTTTATAGATATTTATATTTTTTCAATTTGTTAATTCCATTATGAATCTATCATACTATGTGAGAGATTATTCAGCAGACTTTAGACTGGAGAGTGATGATATTTTAAACATACAACAACTGTATGGTCCACCAGATAAACCTACATGACTTAGATTTGCCCCAAAATGTAAACAGAATAAATGCTGGATTGATTTTCTATAACAACACATACCTCTTAGAGAGAAATAGATTATGGGAATCGATAAATACGACATTTGTAGCAAAAACCTCTCTGGAATTGAGCGCCCGAGGATGTAGACACTGAATTCAGTATAGATGAAAAAATTATTTATTTTTTTAAAAGGAAAATGGTGTATGGATTTGATAACAATTTACAAAGAGTATATAGAAAACCATCTATTTTTTCATATTTGAGGTGTTTAAATTATTCTTATAATTTCTTGTTGAAACGAATTATAACAATAATTTTATTATTTTTATACTTTTACCACTAGTTTATCATCTTTGGAAAAAGGAAAAATTGCCGATTGAACAAACTATCCAGAGAATGAACTAAATCGGCAACTCTCACAACAAGTTAGATAAACCAGCAACAACCTTGCTCATTTTGTTTAAAATGTCAATTTTTCTATTTCAGCACGACATATATATATATATATATATATATATATATATATATTAGACTTGTAGACGAGCGGTTTTTATATCTTGGAGTAGCTTCCCATTTGTCATGTAGTGACAGGAGAGGTAAAGAATAGTATGGGACTTTTTATTTGTCTTGGAAATATTAACAAGTCTCACAGAGCGGAGTATAGAGTCCCGCTAGCTACCTCTCTGTCTCGCTCTGGCTCCCTCTCTCTCTCTCTCTCAAGTTGCTAAGCCCTTTCTTTTTCTGACTTGCCTGTTCTAAGGCTTGTCTCCTTCTGAGCTCTCTTTCCTAAATTCTGGTGTAGTAGGGGTGTGTCACGTGTGTTCCTTGAGTGGAAAGTTCTAGCAGCCTGTGTGTATGTGTGTCTGTGTGTGTATGGTCACTAGGTCTTTGTTCACGGTTGGACTGCTGACAACTAACTGCATCATCTCCTTACTGGCTACTTCGTAATCTGTCGTCAGCTTTTCCTCAGTGTAACTTGCAAGCTCATTTCCTTTTCCCAGGCTCGCATAGGGCTGTCTATCTATTTATCTATCTATCATGATTTGTAATTATAATACATTGCTCGGTCATGCGAAAATGGCGTACCATCGACAGGTAATAGTCCTAACATATTAATACATATTATATACACATTATAATGAACTTATAAGCTAATTAAGTGAAATACATAATATTGTAAAAGTAACATAATTGTATGAATATTGTATACATATATTATTCATAGTAAATAGTGATTATTCAGTAATATTACATTTTAAACAAGTTGTATACATATTTGAATAAATGCATTAAAGTAAATTATTTAACTAATACAGTATGTACTTGGGTTATTATAGTGAAATGCATACATACAAGAATAAAAAATAGTTTAAAATTAAGATTATGGTAAAAGTTATTAATATTTCATTTAAAGATAATGGTACTGGTCTGCCATATATGGGTCATTCTTCTTTGTAGTTTTTTTTTATATATATATATATATATATATATATATATATATATATATATATATATATATATATATATATATAATTAATACTATATACAAAATATATACACTTCATTCAGGGTGGTTAACTGTGATGTTAACTCTCCCCCCACTAAATAATGACTCCAAATTAGCAATTCTTGCATGCATTCTGTGCAATGCGAACAGCAGTACTGCAACTACAATGCAGACGATTATAAAGACAGTAGGTGCTGGGCTATACACATAATATGGGTTGAACATACTCAAACTCAAATCTTCCCAGGGCTTCATTGTTTCATTGATCAGCTGCTTAGTTTCAAACTTAGGTGAAGTCGACTTAATACTTGTGCTCATGTTTAAGTTCATATTAGGCAGTGGGTGGAAATGTTTGTGTGTATGATTGAGAATGGCGTAGTGATTGATTGTGGATAAAGTAGACATGGCTGGTGTAAATACCGCACAGTAGTCTGGTGCTATGTATAATCCTGATGCTTATGTATGAGATGGTGGTATATCTGGACAGACTATGTAAACTGATGTGTTATGAGGGAAATAAAAAGACTGTGAGTGTCCAATGCGTTGGTGGTGTACAAGTTTATCTGGAGCAAAAGTGAAGTTGCAATGATGATGAATATTGTCATTTCTGATGATAGCCATTTCACAAGGGACTATCAGTAGGCTGAAACTTGAAAATGTACGCAGGACAAAGATGAACAGCATGTAAGGATGTGCGGCACTTTCGTTCAATCGTTGACTCACTTGCGAAAGTGACAGTGTCCCGTCTCTTGGAGACCATGATGAGTTCGGTGTCTGTGTTGATGTTGATGAAGACCAAAGTGTTATTTTTATAGGGGAAGGGGTGTATTTGGTATACTGTGAACAGGTCTTCAGTGATGAATGGTACATGAACTACCACTGATGTTGGTGTTAGTGTTGCTTCTAAATACGGGTAGTATTGCATAAATTCCCTACTGCGGAACAACGGCTTCAATTTATGTTTATGTATGCCTTGACTATCTGATGTAGCTCATGAACTGGGAGTAAGTCAATTGTGATCTTGCCATCACCAGCATTCGAAATTCATTGCATAAGTGCCCTGAAACGATCTCTAGTGTTCTCTAATTGTAGTAGAATCGTGTCAATATGTTCTGTGATGATGGAGAAGTGCTGGAAAAGGGTAACATTTCCCTCTAATTCATTTATTTTATCTACACTCTCGAGAGCTACGTTTTCTGCTTGTTTCAGATTTTTCACAATTGTCTTCATTGCTGAGTTCTGTCCTGTGATGAATTTATCTTGGTATGTTAGTACCTGAGCTATCTTATTAAATTTGTTGTTTATTTCTTTAAGGTCATCCTCTGTAGCCAATCCAAAGATGTTCCCAAGAACTGCGCCACCCAGGTCGAACAAACCGCGCTTTTGGCGAGTACGTGTGATGTTGTTCCTGTCGCTCAGTACCTCCGTTCCATAAGATGGGAGATCTTGGATCATGACGAGCATAGTTGACTTCGCCTGTTCTAATTTCCATTTCGCTAACTTCACCATTTCATTCACTTCCTTGGTGTTATGTGCTTGTGAAACATAATTTCCTATCGTGAAGTCCAGAGTTCGCATCGGCGTCGCAAGTCTGTCTAGATAAGTATGTAAGTCATACAAGTAATCTAGAGTTATTTCAGTACTCATGACGTCCTTAATGATTGTAGTCGTGGCCGTTGGAGCTATGAGGCATCCTTGTCGTACTATATGTTTGGGGTCTAAGTGCGCATATCCTCTTGCTATGTAGAGGAGAATCCATAGCATAAGTCCCTTCATCGTAACCTACCGAAAAAAAAATCTATTAATTTCCTAATATGGTCATGCTGTGGTCGATGATAGTGATGATGCGCGTTACGGTTGATTGTTATTTCATTTATAGAAGGAGTTTAAATCGATATTTAATTCTCGTAAATGATGTACTGCAGATTTTATTGGAACAGTTGCACCTATGTTCGATTGTTTGGTATATGACCTTAATTTCTTTTTGTAATCATTGTTGTGTTCTTGCTTGGTTTCTTGAGGTACGTTCACCTGTTCGGTTTTATCCGAGGCTGAATAATTATGTGATAATTCCCTTGAAACTCATTTTAAATTTTTTTTTTTTTTTGTGTGTGTGTCCGACTCTGGGCAAAGGCTTCAGGGCCTATATCTCGGGGGCAGTAGCCTATCCCAAGGCCCAGTAGTCCTCCTACACCTCCACATGTCACCACTTCGGCACTAACACCCACCGTCCATATGAATACATGCTAGGGCTGTCTCTTACAGGACTGGTGTATTGGTATTAGCGGGGGTATTTTTACGACATGTCGGCGGGTCATCTGGTAGATCAGGAAAGTCTGCTTTTAATGAAATTCAAATCCTTAAACTGTTCCCTGCCCCAGCCGGGTCAATATGAACTTGTTTCTCCTCGCCACTTGAAAGTGACAATTAAAACTTTGCTTTTATGTTAATTACTCTGTATGGGCCCTCAAATTTTCGGGATAATTTATTGTCTCTCGTATGAATGACACCGTAAACAATGTCTCCTAAGCTGATAGGTGAATCTTTTGCCTTCTTGTTAAGTGCCTCCGTCATTTCTTCCTTGGACATCGTTAATTGTTTTTTGACTTTTGTGAATGTCCTGGAATTCACGTAAACGGAGTTTAGAGTAATCATCGTAATTGTGTATAGGCATGCTGTCACCTTCTAGGAGCTCATATGGTAATTTTTTATCTGTGCCATATATAATGAAATGTGTGTCACCGATGGATTTATTTATAGACCCATTAATTGAGGCCTCTACTTTGGGAGTCCAATCATCCCAGCTTGCATAATTTTCACTGAGAATGTGTCGTAGCACATCTAATACCTTTTTATTTTGTCTCTCTACCAACCCATTCGATGCTGGGTGATAGGCCAAAACGTTAACCTTTTTGATGTTGTATTGTTTACATATTTCTTGTAAGATCTCAGAATTAAATTCTCCTCCATTATCACTTATTAATACCTTTGGGGTAGTAAAGCGACATATTACATTATCTGTTATTGCCTTTGCTACTGTCTCTGCTGTCTTATCTTTAATTGGAGCTAAAATGACATAACGGGAAAAATGATCCGTTGCAACGAATAAGTATAGGTTATGCATCTTGAGTAAATCAACAGCGACAACGTCCCATGGTTGATGTGGTACAGGGTAATTACCCATCGGTGCAGGTGTGATTGGGTATTCTTTGTGTTTCGCACATGATTCGCATCTATCTATATGATTGTTTATATCTTTTCGTAATGAAGGCCAGTAATATAATAGCTGGGCTTGGTTGAATGTCTTATCCTTTCCAGGATGTCCTGCATGTGGGCTGACGTGTATCAATCGTAATACTTGGGGTATCATGTCATTAGGTACTACCAACTGGTTAGTATTTCTTTGGCGTTTTGGTTGTTTAGAGTTAATTTTGTATAATGTATTATTGACCATTGTGAATTGTTCAAGTGGGACATGCAGTTTGGGTAATTGTATGTTATCTCCACTTTCTAACTTGTATATTACTTTAGACCATATTGGGTCAAGTCTTTTTGCCTTTGCGATTTCCTCGTGGTTTGGGATATTTCCTTTGAGATCTAACGCCGCGACCTGAATTGTGTTCGGGTTCCTAGATAATGAGTCAGCTACTATGTTCATTTTACCTTGTATATAATGAATTTGTACATTGTAGTTTTCAACTGTACATTTCCATCTTGCTCTCCTCCCAGAAAGGAGTTTTTCTTTAAACATACCCACCAGTGGTTTATGGTCGGTGAATAAGTGGATTTCGTAACCATATACCAAATCTCGAAACTTTTGTAATGCAAAAACCACTGCAAGTGCCTCTAAGTCTGTAGTGCAATAATTTTTCTCCGCACCTCTTGTTTGTCTGCTGGCAAATGCAATTGGTTGATTCTTTCCTCTTTTATCTTCCTGCATCAGTACAGCCCCTAATCCTTTAACTGATGCGTCTGTACAAATAAGAAATGATTTTGTGTAATCCGGATATGCTAAACAAGGTGCATTTGTTAGTTTAATTTTTAGATTGTTAAATGCCCTTTTTTGTTCTTCTTCCCATTGGAATACAGCATCTTTTTTGAGTAGTTGGAATAGAGGGAAGGCTATATGAGAGAACTGTGGTACGAATGACCTATAGTACCCAGCCAGACCTAAAAATTGTCTAACCGTCAGTCGTAGTGGGTTCAGGAAAATCTCTCTGCCTGTATTTTGTCATCAGTGGTGTGAATACCATCAGAACTTAATTTGTGGCCTAAGAAATTTATTTCCTTAAAGCAAAATTTGCATTTAGAAAGTTTAATTTTTAATCCAGCATCACTAAGCTTTTGTAGGAGTAAGTCTAACTTCCTGAGATGATCCTTAATATTCTTCGTTGCGATTATAATATCGTCAAGATAAACAAATATTCCTTGTCCTAAAATTCCGGACAATACGTAATTCATAAGACGCTGGAATGTGCCTGGGGCTGTCCTCAGTCCCATTGGCATTCTTGTATATTGATAATGGCCTCTATTTGTTGAAAAGGCAGTGTATTTACGTGACTCCTTCGGTACCGGAATCTGATAGTAGCCGTTTAGGAGATCGATGGTCGAGAATATATTATTCTCAGGACCAATTTTCTGTAGAACATCGCTTAGCAATGGCATGGGAAATCTGTCTGGGATTGTGTGATTATTTAGTTTACGGTAATCTACTACCGCACGCATTTCTCCATTTCGTTTGGGCACGAAGAATAGGGGGGCATTCCACGGGGAGACTGAAGGCTCAATAATTCCAAGTTTTAACATTTCATCGACATACTGATTTGCAAGTGTACGTTGGGAGTGTGGTATGCGGTAAGCTGGTACGAAAATTGGTGGTGTTTCTGGGTGCACATTAATCATGTGATTAATCAAGCTAGTACACCCTAATTGTTCTCCGGGCAATGCTACGGTGTCCCTGTGTGTTTCCAGCAGGGTTAACAAATCATTTTCTTCATCAAATTCACCTGAGTGAATTAAATTCTCTTATTCTTTCTCTATCCGTAGATTTTATCTCACTTGTTACTCCACCAATATTTATTTCCTTCACAGGGGCGAAACATTTTTCAATATTAACTATGCAAGTTCCCTTTTTCAACTGAACTTCCCCATTCATGTGATTAATTATGATTATCTGAGTTTGCCCTTCGTCGTTCGTATGACAATGCGTTTTCTACTGACAATCCCTTTACATAATTCTTCTAAGACAAGAACAGTACTATTCCGTAATTTGCTCTTTATGGTAACCTTCATGTATGAATTAGGTGGTATAACTAAATCATTAGTGAGATGGGCTGGAAAAATTGATAAATCAGTACTGTTATCTGGGTCACTAATTCTGGAGGATGGGGTTGGTGGTGGGAGTGGATCTATACACTCATCTGTTTGTGTATGTTTGTTTAAGCCTTTAATATTACCAATTCTTTTGGCTCTCTTCTACCAATCGGTGAGGGCTCTGAAGTTATTTCCTCTATGAATTCATTATCAAAGTCTATTCCATTCATTTGTGGGAGTATAGTTATGTTCTCAGCTCTCATGGATCTTAAGCCCAGTAACATATGAGCTTTAATTGCTAAGTTTTCAACGATATAGAAAAATGCAGAGAATGGTCTTGTAGTTTCTGTGAAACTGAGATTTAATCTTATCATACCCTTCACTGTAATCTCTTGTCCATCTACTGTGTATAAATCTAAATCAGCTTCATCCAGAAAAGTTACTTTCTTTTTTATTTTTAAGAATTCTATTTAGTTCTTCATGTGTTATTAAGTTCACTGGAGAGCCTGTATCTAAAAATAAGGAAACGTTTTGATCCTCACATACAGCTGGTATCAAGATACACTCATTTCCCAACATGCCTCCTATGTGAAGTTTAGCCTTGTTCTTCTTTACGTTTGTTCGTTTTTTGTCATGACCTGGTCTTCCCCCGATTTGAACATAGACACAATTTTTTCTACTGTTTTGCAATCACTAGTCCAGTGCCCTTGGTATCTATGATGCCTACAGTAAGGACCAAATCCTTGTGTCTTTTGTTTGTCCTCTGCCTTGATAAAGCATTCATACCTTGTGTGTCCTGGTTTTGCACAATAATGACATAGAATGGACCTATCCCTTGACTGTGACCTACGAGGTGATTTCCCATAAGAAGAGTTGTTTATGGCGCGAGACCTGCTCGGGCTGCACGAAAACTTATGAAACTGCCTGTAGGAAGGCGTCTGGGAACGAGGTCTAGGCGTTTTTGTTTGTTTAGCCTGCCTGTTTTCTGGTCGCGATCGATTTTGTTCTCTGTTTGGGGTCGGTGTAGATGTTTTCACAGCTGATACTGTCTCAGGTACCCTGATTCTACCAGAATGTGCATGTGTGTCGACCACACCTGCTTTACTGCACTGCATCTCTACCTCGTTCATTAAGTCTAGCAAGCACATTCCTGGGGTGTGCGCGATCGTCTTGGCGATCTTAAGGGTCCTATCAGGTAATTTACACAAGGCAGCTACATAACCAATGATGTCCACGACGAGGTCTGGGGACATCTTTCCATCATCTGTCCAATTAGAATTCTCCAGTGTAGCTAACAAAGTTCTCTTGATTGTGGAGACATCAGCAGTTATTTCACTGAGCACATGGTTTGTAGTGTGCTCCCTTACAAGATCTACAATTTTATGTAATTCCGGAATTATACCTGGCAAGAAGTTCATACCTCCAGAAAATTTCTTCAAAAATTCAGTTTTAAATTCATGTTCTAGCACGATGGAGCTTATCTGAGCTCAATAAATTGCTTGCTGGACATCTTTCCTGGCTTATGCAAGATGAAAAAATAGCAATTTTCTCTTGTTCATCTAGTATGTGGCGCTTGATGAACATTTGTTCGCACTGACTGACTAATGAAATGACATCAATGCGATCTTTGTCTGTGCCAGAGAATTTTGGGGCAGTTTTATCCTCGTGATACACAAACACGTGAGGTGTGGTTGTTAGATCAGCGGTATTTGTTTCTTGATCCATTTTTAATGATTGCCTGTTAATTCAACTTGGACGTGTTTATCGTTGTGTGAGGGAATGGTGGAATATGTACGACCGGACCGTTGAACCCTGTTAAGTGTATTGGCATACGTGTGCACTTCCTACGTCAGAGGTGGTGTCCCACTCATCATCTGAAACTGCCGTATTTGTTTCTCGATATTTAGTGTGTGGTGAGGGTTGTACAAGGGGTGGGCTGCCTTGAGGCTCTCTTAATTGTGAGTCTGATGTTGTGGCAATTTGTGTGTTATCTGGTGTGTTGCCTTGGGGCTCCCTTAATTGTGAATCTGTTGTTGTGGCAAATTGTGTGTCATCTGGTATTAACGTGGGGGGTGGCGAAAATATTCCTGTCATTAAGATATGGTGTTATGAAATACGCCTCTTGTTTATTTGTCCTAGCAAAATAGATGAGTAAATAAGTTGAATATAGCTAATTTTAGCACTGAGAAGAAATGAGCAAGTATAATTTTACCCACTTGATACAGATCGTAGAGGTGTGTCGATACAAAAGTCGATCTCGGAAGAAAAATACAGGTTTGATTGAAGATCTCTTGATAATTCTAGTGGTGTGTTGATGGACGATATTACTCAGGAAATTCCATGGCCTGGTGTTTGTGGTGGTTAACGGCTGTCCCAGGCAAACCTCAGCATAGAACGTCGAATTTCCAACTCAATACTGTGAAAATAAATGAGTTTGAGCTATGTGAATAATGAGTAATGAGTAGTGGGTGAGAAGTGCCTGGTGTCAGTCACACATTGCTTGGCATGGCAGACTCGCGTTGTGATGTCATCTCAGCACATGGTGACGTCGGCTTCCCACACTGGTAGCTGTGGTGAGTGAATGAGTAGCGATGAGTAACTTGAGCGCAGACGGGTAAGATGAGTTGTGAATATGGACTTGGTGTTTTGCTGCGTGTCTTGACCTCTGCGTCAGCGAATGGCGGGAGAGAGTGGTGGGGGCTTTGTGCTTGTTGGTCTCTCCTCTTCTTTACTTGCTTTGTTTTATATTCTTCTTGTTGCTGCTTGAAGTTACGTGAAGATTATAGAGTTGTTTTGTAGACGAGGTTCGTATACGTTCGCTGCTACCAAATGTCATAAAAGACTTTGTGGTTCCTTTGTGGTTGAGTTATATATATATATATATATATATATATATATATATATATATATATATATATATATATATATATAAGACTTGTAGACGAGCGGTTTTTATATCTTGGAGTAGCTTCCCATTTGTCATGTAGTGACAGGAGAGGTAAAGAATAGTATGGGACTATTTTTATTTGTCTTGGAAATATTAACAAGTCTCTCACACAGAGCGGAGTATAGAGTCCCGCTAGCTATCTGTCTCGCTCTGGCTCCCTCTCTCTCTCAAGTTGCTAAGCCCTTTCTTTTTCTGACCTGCCTGTTCTAAGGCTTGTCTCCTTCTCTTTCCTAAATTCTGGTGTAGCAGGAGTGTGTCACGTATGTTCCTTGTGAGTGGAAAGTTCTAGCAGCCTGTGTGTGAGTATGTGTGTATGTGTGTGTATGGTCACTAGGTCTTTGTTCACGGTTGGACTGCTGACAACTAACTGCATCATCTCCTTACTGGCTACTTCGTAATCTGTCGTCAGCTTTTCCTCAGTGTAACTTGCAAGCTCATTTCCTTTTCCCAGGCTCGCACAGGGCTATCTATCTATTTATCTATCTATCATGATTTGTAATTATAATACATTAGAACGATCAAATGCCAGCCCTCATTACCTGTGACGCGATTCCATCCTGCGAAATACACCAATTAGCCATGTTACTAATTATTTTTTTCCGAGACAGAGTTTTATCACCCTCAGAATCGTTTTCTGAATTTTATATACAATTGGCAGTGTTTCCCAGGAAATATACAGTACTATTATGGACGTCTCAAAATTTGTTTTTCACCTCATTGATTGGGTTTTTCGGATTACTCAAGTATAATATCTTTCAATTGTAATGCGGAAGCTATACCCGTAACAAAGCTTATATCATTTGCTTACCCTGAAGCTACCAGGACACATGAAAAAAGTCAAAAATGACCGTCTTCCTAACGTAACAACTCAAACAATATTCAGACGACATTAAAAGTTCATTCAGTCTTCCTTCAACCTTTTTTTTTTTTTTTTTTTGTAGCTGTCATCTTCTATCTTGACGGAGATTACGATAAGGAATAGTTACCTCATTAAAAAATTTCTCGCTTGTTTCGATATCCCCCACATTAACTGAAAATTATTGTTCTTAAACACATCAGATGCCAGCTCTCTTTACATCTCAATCGATTTCTTGTTCTAAGTTTCGTAAATGTGATTTTTTTCCTCTCAGAATTCTATTATGAGTTTCTTAAGTTGTTCGATGTTTTTACCAATCAGCTTTGCATATATTTGCGGAAATTGCCTATTTACCGATTTATCGAAAAAATAAAATTATAATTTGGACTACCCCCAAAGAGTATCCTATCAGCCTTAAGAAGGTCATAATTGCAACTACTTTTTGTCTATGAAAAGAAAAAGCTAATAGACTCATCGAATATTAAAAATTAAGTTAATCTCAACACGACAGAAACAACAGTTCAGTCGACGTTCCCCCAACCCTGAAGTAATATTTTTAAGTTGTACATCGCAGTACGTCTATTTACTTCTTCCTAATAATATATATATGATAATAAAAACTGAAGCAATTTTATTTTAAGCGAGTTTTTGCTTTTCGAAGTGATTTCTCCTTGGCGAATATGCACAATGATATCACACGAACCGTCATACTGGGGAAATGTTGTTATTTTTAATTTCATCAAAGGGCTCAAGATGAAACTTTATACTTCAAGCTATATATATAAAAAGAATGTCAGTTCTGTTTCTATATTTCCAGGTTGTTTACATGTCTCTGATCAAACGGTTCTCTTTGGGCTGAAACCGCTGAAATCCCAGCCCTCTTTAAAAGTGAATCAATTTCATCCTAGGTGATCTCATTTAGTTTTGTCACTGATTATTTTTTTTTTTTCTGTGAGTTTTCTCACACTCAGAAATGTTTTCTGAATTTTATATACAATTGGGTGTGTTTCCCAACAAATTTGGAGCACCTTTGTGGAAGTTGCGTTTTTAATGTTCGGTTTTTGTATTACTCGTGTATAATAATTTCCAATTACTCTTCAGGCGGAAGCTTCAACCGTAACAAAACTTGTACCATTTGCATATCCTCAAGCTCTCACTACAAATGAAAAACGTCATGAATGACTCTCTTCTAAAGTTAAAATCCAAACAATCTCAAAACGATACAGTTCAGTCTTCCTTCAACGTTCATTTTTTTTGCAGCTCTCATACATGAGGAATAAAATTGTAAATAGTAATTATTTATATATTTCGGTATTGCGGTAGTGTATTTACTTTCTCGTGTTAATTTTTGTTCGAGTTAAAAGCTCGCCAATAGTCCTTGTCGCCAGTTATCACATTTGTGAGGTATTTTATCTAAGGAAATGTTCTTTCATAATGTCCAAATATATGTATATTTAATTTTTTTTTTTTTTTTATTCAGTCGGCTCGAAGTAATTTTAAAGTGGTTTTACTGCAGATAAAGAAAATCATTTTCATCCAAAATTTCTCTTTTTTTAGGTGGCCCCTACGTTAATGGAAAATTATGGTGCTTGAACACATGTGCCAGCTCTCTTTGCTTGTCATTCTATATCTTCTTATATGTTCCATAAATATCGTTTTTCCACACAAGATTTCTGAATTTTTTAGTTTCCAATCAATTTTCGTTACATTTATGGAAGTTGCATATTTATCGATTTCACCCCAAAAAATGTAAATACTGCCATCACTTTAGTAATATAGTTGTCAACAATCCCCAAAGCGGATGTTATCAACCGTAACAAATTAATAATAGGCTCTACATTTTATGCTTGAAGCTAGACCGAAAGTGAATTGAAAAAAAAAAAAAAAGCCAACTCAAGAAATAAAAATCCAGTTAATCTCAGTACGACAGACACAACATTTCAGGTCATACCTCCTGAAACCTGATATTCTTTGGACCCATCAAATAAAAAAAAAGTAATTGTTATAAACTGTAAATATATCTCAGTACTCCTATGTATTTAATTTTTCCTAATAATATATATCTGACAATACTTATTTTTTTTTTCCTTTTAACGATTTTTTTTTCCCTTTGGGAGTGATTTTACCTTGGTAAATATGGATAAAGATTTCACACTAACCGACAAACTGTGAAAATATTAAAAAATTTTATATTGATAAGGAACCTCAAAAAGCCAAATTATCACCCCAGTTATACACATAAAAATATACGTTTGATCTCTAAATTTCCAAGTTGTTTATGTCTGCAATCAAACGAAACTCTTTGGAGAGGAGGGATCGCGGGTTCGGTCCGCAAGAAGAGGAGAGGATCTCTGCCCCTCGGCGCAGTGCACTCTGCAGCGCTGATGCCGATCATGCGGCGTACCCGTCCACTACCGACCTCGGACTCGTCTCTTTTTCCGCCTCCTACAAGCCAGGGACCGTGTGCAGCACGCGAGGTCCACTCCGGCCAGTATGCCTCACCTCGAAGTCAGCTCGCGGGAGAAAGTCCTAAGACAACCGCTGCAAAAATCCTCGAGGGAGCCAGGGTGACAGCAACGCTCTGCAAATAAAGATCCGAGCGCCAGCCTACTATATCTGTGAATCGATTTCATCCTACGTGTTAAATCATTTAGTCTTGCTTTTTTCTTTTTTTTCGGGAGGAATTTTTTCTCCCCAAACATATTGTCCTAGAATTTTAGATAATTGGGAGTGCTTCCGAGTTCATTTGTGGAAGTTGCATATTTATTGTTGTCACCCTTAATTCTGCGGTTTTTAGCATCACTAAAGTATAATACTTATGAATTTTTTCCACTTTTTATATCCTTTAAACACGAAATGAAAATGTCCCAAATTACCCTCATCCCAAAGGAAAAATCCAAATAATCTCATAACCACATTAATACTGTTCATTTTTGCGTTCCTTGTACCCGCATTTTTTTTTTTTTTTTTTTCGCTATATCAACGGAGGTTGATAAAGTTATAAATTATAATTAATTTCCTATATTGGTATTGCGATGGTAGTTTATACATTCTCATAAATTTTTGTTTGAGTCAAGAGCTCACCAATACCCCTTCTCACGAGTTAAAACCGTGCTGACATTTTACATAATGAAATATTTCTTACGAGTTACGCCATCCTTCATAATATGCAAATACTTTTTTTTTTCATTCAATTAGGAGGCTTGATGTAATTTTAAAGTGCCTTCTACTGCGGATAAAAAAGAAAATTTTTTTCTTTCGGAATTTCTCGCTTGTATCGATGGCCCTCCACATCAATTGAAATTTATTGCTTGTAAACATATTTCATTCCGGCTCTCTTTACGTACCGGTCGATTTCTTGTTTTCTAAATGTGATTTTCTCATCCTTGGAAATATCTTCTAAGTTTTGACAATAACTAGGTGTATCCCAATCAGCTTTCAATGCATTTGTTGAAGTTGCCTATTTAGCGACTTCGCCCAACAAAATAATTTTGAATAGTTAATACTATCAGGAGTAACTAGTTCTCATTTGGCACTACATTTTATCTTTGAAGTCGCGGGTAAGACTAATTAAAAAAAAAAAAGTATATAAAATCGATAATTCAAAACCCACTCTATACACAACATATACAACAGAATAGGTCGACCCTCTTGCAACCTGACTTTTGTTAGACCCGTTATAAAAACTGAAACTGCCCATATGAGGTAATGTTTATCAACTGTATATCTCAGTACGGCTATGTATTTACTTCTTACTACTAATATATATATGATAATACATAGACATTTTTCTTTTAAAAGATTTATAGATTTTCCGAGTGATTTTAACTTAGTAAATATGGATAATGACATCACACGAACCGTCAGACTCGGAAAGTATTCCATTTCTTAAATTTCATCAGGGGGATGAAAATGCCACTTTAAGCACTAAGTATACAGATAAAAATAATTTCAGCTTCACCTCTAAATTTTAAAGTTCTCTAGACGTCTCTCATCAAACGAAACTCTTTAGGCTTAAATACCTAAACGACAGCCCTCTTGTGAATCGATTTCATGCTATGTGTTACCTCATTCAGCACCATCACTCATTTTCTTTTCCAAAGCAATTTTTTTTTTTTCACCCTCAGCAATGTTTTATGAATATTAAATGCAACTGGGAATTTTTCATCGCTAGTTTAGAGTACTTTTGTGGAAAGTTCCTATATCGTCTTTTTCCCCTCACATTTGTAGTTTTTAGGATCACTCAAGTATAAAAGTTTTCAGTTACCTATTTAAAAGAATAATTTCACAAAAAAAAAAAAAAAGTTGTACGATTTTCTTTAATGAAGTTACCTTTACATATGAAGATGAAAGTCATAAATGACCCACTCCCTTATGTAAAAATCCAAACAATCTCCAAACGCTAAGAATGCAGTTCATTCAGTGCGCGTCCAACCTGCATTTTTTGTATGTCATGTACACCCGAAGGCACTAATTTCTCCCCCCATGCAGCCAGAGTCGCGGCCAGTGAGCGACCAGGCGTACGAACACCCCACACCCACCTCCCCTTTCCCAACCCCAGTGTAAATGTTGTTGGGTAGACGTGGAACAGCCAAAGCTGGTGATATTACAGTGTGTCATGATTTTTTTATAGACAATCAGAAGCAGCAGGGGTAAGTATATAAAGGTACTTAATGTTTATTACTGTGCTGTTATCCATAACATAGAGGAAAGGCGCGAAAATGAAAGAAGACCTACAGTGTGCCATGTGTTATTGTCTATAATACTTGTCCTATTTTATAATGTTACAAATAAGTATAGTGTTGTGAACAGCATCTGTTGAAATATATGATGTCTTTTCTCATACATTCTCACTCCCGCCACCACCACCCATCACTCTCGATTCCTGTCTCTACCAAACGCCTCTCTTATCCTCTCGTCCACCAGTCACACCCATTATTAACCAACGTAAACAAAGATAGTGATGAAATGATCCGTCAGGTATTGATCATATTATTACTATAATACACCTCTGTATTAAGCACCAACAAATCAATAACATACAATGCTTCGGTATACCTGCCGACTATTTCATCTTGTTGTAAGCTGTTACGTGACATACTCACCGCAAGTTGGACCTTGTGATACAAGGACATACGGTTGTTTTACTTTAACACAGGTTGTGTGTGGTTTTGGACGCCCATGAATTCATATTAACGTGGCAATTTAAGCCTTACATTATAAACACTTAAGATTTATGTTCCTGTCATTAATGGATGGACGAAACGAATCAGGGATCGGTTCTGACTAACCACAAACTCTCTGCTTTTACGAAAATAGTCCGACCTCCTGTGACAACAGTGACACAATGTCATTATGTAGACGACTGACCCACATTCAGTCGTATACATTGTGACATTTTGTCACTGTTGTGACAAGAGGTCGAAATATTTTCGTTGAAGCAGAGAGTTTGTGGTTCGTCAGAACCGATCCCTGATTCGTTTGGTTAACACGGTAGTGACAGGAATATAAACCTTACATGTTTATAATGTGAGGCTTAAATTGTCACGTTAATATGAATTGATGGACGTCCAAAAACACCCATAACCTGTGTTAGCAATAAACAGCAGTATGTCCCTGTAACAAAGTCAAACTTGCAGTGCATATGTCACGTAACAGCTTACAAGATGAAATAGTTGGCAGGTTTATCGAAGTATTGTATGTTATTGATTTGTTGGTGCTTAATACTGAGGTGTATGCTAATATTAATATGATCAATACCTGACGGATCATTTCATCAATATCTTTATGTTGGTTAACTAAGCGTGGGAGTGGGGGACAGGAGGATAAGAGAGGTGTTTGGTTGATATAAACCCAGAGAGAAAGGTGGTGGTGGTGGTGGTGGGAATGAGAATGTGTGAGAAAAGACATCATATCTTTCAACAGATGCTGTTCATTATACTATACTTATTTGTAACATTATAATATAGGACAACTATTACAGACAATAACACATAATACAATGTAGGTCTTCTTTCATTTTCGTTCCTTTTTCATATGTTGTGGATAACAGCACAGTAATACACATTAAATACCTTTATATACTTACCCCTACTGGTTCTGATTCTCTATAAAAAAAAAATCATGACATTGTAAGATCACCAGCTTTGGCCGTTCCACATTTGTCCAACAACATTTGCCACTGGGGTTGGGGGAGGGGATGTGGGTGTGGGGTGTTCGAACGCCTGGTCTCTCACTGGCCGCGACTCCGGCTACTAGGGGGGGAGAAATTAGTGCTTCCGAATGTACTCACTGTCCACGGAGATGAGGACTAAAGTTATTGTTAATTAAATAGATATATGTAGGAATTGCGATAGTTTACACTTTCTCAGAATGTCATCTGTTTTGGAAATAATTGGGTGTGTTTCCAATGAAATTTCGGTACATTTGTGGAATTTAAATAATTAGCGATTTTGCCCCCCAGAACTTTTCTACTGTAGAGCAATCACTCCAGTAAAATAATTGTCATCACCAAAACGAATGCTATCAGCTGCAACAAGTTCACTGGTGGCACTACTTTTTTCGGTTGAAATAACGGCTAGTAGACTCATCGAAATATAAAATCCAGTTAATCTCAACGCGACTGAAACAGCAGTTCAGGTCGACCAAGATGCATCCTGATTTTTTTCATGAAGAAAACTGCGTAAATGAGAAATCAAGTAATGTTTAAAAATAGTACGCCTATGTATTTATATATTCCTAGTTATGTTTATCCGAATACACAATTTTCTTTTCAACGATTTATTGCCTTTCGAAGTGATTCTAAATTACTAAATTTAAATTATGATATCACAGGAACCGTCATTCTTGGAAAATATTCCATTTTTATAATTTGATCTGAATGCTCAGGATTTCTGTGTAATATCCTAGTTAAACAGATTAAAACAAAATATATGGATTCTCTCTCTTAATTTCCAGAGATAGTAGTAGAATGGATGTGGAAGATGTGCAGATTGGCCTGGGAGGAAGGTAGAGTCCCGGAGGATTGGAAGTCAGGTATAATTATTCCCTTGTACAGTCGTCAGCATAAATTCGCTGCAAGTCTACTAGTGTGACGCCAG